>NC_089841.1:54017481-54062481 GCF_035609145.1 Eleutherodactylus coqui | reverse complement strand
CAGAAATATTATCCCTCTATTTTCAAATGTTAAAACCACACCAACCTAAAAAAACAAAACATTTGGCAATTTGCGGTTTCTCCAAAGGGGGATGTGAATAGTAATTCCATCTAGTTGTAAAATATGCCTAAATGTATTCCATAGCTCAATCATTAAAGTAATAGTTGGCTATAATCCCTTTTTTCCTCATTTCATCTCTCTAGCATACAGTTTTAGGGGTGTACAGCCTATCATATTAGAAATGAATCTTCCATTCAAACACCCCATTTCTTTCTCCCCGCCCCTTCAACTGTTGCAATTGCGACCTCAGAAAATATAATCAAACATTTGGAGTTGCCAGCCTTCTAAAGCATTTATGGCTTTATAGAGTTTCCCGTGTAATTCTAGCAGGCTTCTTATTCTTCAGTAAGCTCCTAAATATCCTATAGAATCTAAAAAATATATTGATGGAATCCAAACCGTCTTTGAATTATGTAGAGGAGCTGTCTTCCAATTGTTGACAAGGGAAGCCGAATTCAGACCTTGATCTTATCTTCAAAGTTGTGTATCTATAGAAGCATGTTAGCAGAAGTAAAGTCCTGAGGTCTAGAAGATACCACAATTCACAAATATTTGAATTCCTTCACTATTTGTAATTACCTATGTTCCAATGGAAAATCTGGTGGCAAACGATCTAAGGGAAGAATAGCAGATTTCCCTCAATTAATAGTAGGCCCTGACGTTCTACCAAATATATCAGATGCATATAATAGGACCCATAGATTTACTCACATTCCCCCAATACAACAAGTCATCTGCGTACAGTGAAACATGTTCCTCAATTTTTCTATGATGCAGTCCAACTCTGTCATTGTCTTTTCAAGCTAGTCAGGGCCTCGAATGCCAATACAAAAAAGAAGAAAGGACAGGGGACACCCCTGCTTTTTCCTACTTTTTAACACCATCTGTCTAGAAATATGGTCGTTTACCATCACTTTTTTGCCCCTCGGATTGAATAAAGCAATTTAACCCATACCAGAAACTTCTCATCAACGTCCATCCTACCAAGAACAGCACATAGATAATTCCACTTGGCTCTATCAAAAGCTGTGGCAGCTTTGAGTGAAAAAATAGCCCCCCCCCCCCTCTGACCCGATGGTCCAGCTGAAGATTCAAATATAATCTTCTTAAATTAATAGCTGTTCATTTATTCGGCATAAAGCCAGACTGATCTTCATGTATTAAATAAGTAATAACCGAAAGTAATCCTTTCTCAAGTACCTTTGCTAATATTTTTGCATGGGTAGTCAATAAAGATATTAGACAGTATGAATTAGGAAGAGACATGCTTTCCTGGTTTAGGAATGAAGACAATTATAGCATCTCTCATAGATGATGGAAGTATACCTGTTACATTTAATAATCCATTAAAAAACATTAATAAGTGTGGCAGAAGGATATCATAGTAACATGTAAGACATTCTTTAGGAAGACCATCCAACCCAGTCGTCCTTTCGTTAGGAAGTGTTGCTACTGCATCAGTTAGTTGATTTAGTGTCTAAGGAGCATCTAACATTGCTCTTTGATCATCAGAGAAAATTGTCAGATGCACCCAAGCTAGGTAATCGTAAAGATCCTTATGATGTGCACTTCATTTAGAAGTATACAGTTCCTTAAATAAAAAAGTCAAGGAATTATCAGGCCTTCTCAATGCTCCCATGTAAGATGATTAGAGATGAGCGAGTGACTTGCTAAAGGCAATTGCTCGAGCGAGCATTGCCTTTAGCGAGCATCTCCCCCGCTCGAGACAGAAGGTTCGGGTGCCGGCGCGGGGGGGCGGTGAGTAGCAGCTGTCAGCAGGAGGGAGCGGGGGGGGGGGAGAGAGAGATCTCCCCTCCGTTCCGCCCCGCTCTCCCCCGCAGCTCCGTGCCCGCTGCCGGCACCGAACCTTCTGTCTCGAGCGGGGGAGATACTCGCTAAAGGCAATGCTCGCTCGAGCAATTGCCTTTAGCGACTATACTCGCTCATCTATAATGATGATCCCTGACGATAAAGCCAAAAAACAACCCTAGACTTCCCTTTCCTAAAAAACGTCCACTTCAAAAAAAGACACTTGTTTTTTTGCCATACACCTCACATTTTCTACAGGATAGGAGTTGCCTTTTTCCAATTACTTTTTACCTGATTAGTGGGAGAATGCTTATACATTCTAAGACTCGCCTCTGAAGGGTCACAATAGCATCCCTAGATCTAGACTTACATATACTAATCTTCTGTATAAAACGAACATGTATAAATGCCTTCATAGCATCTCACACCACAAACCCTGAAGAGGAACCAATATTCATATGAAAAAGTCCTCTTCCGTTTTAGCATTACTATCAAGCAAATTTAACCAGGAGGGATTGAACTTCTAAATTCTATCAAAACCAAATCCCCTACTATGCATGGTTAACAACAAACAAATTGTGGAGTGATCAGACAGATTTTGCAGTAGAAACTCTATTCTATGAACATAACAGAGCATAGACGTGGTACCTATCAGGAGATCTATTCTGCAAAGTTTATTATGTGAGCTAGAATAGCAAGAATATTGTCTGACATCTGGATTGCTCAACCTCCACAAATCACATATACCTAGTTCTACTAATAAGCCTGTAAAAGCAGTTGAGGAAAAAGAAAAAAAACACTATAGGGCTCTTATTAGAACAGGAATCCAGACAATTCTTAAAATCACCCAGGATGAACGCAGGTATAGCAGAAGATACCATAAATTCCATCACTTTCTTAATTCATTTACCCCAAGTACAGAGGAAGTAAATATATTGCTACAAAAAAATAATTCTTATGTGCAATAGTACATCTGAGACACACAAACCTCCCCTGGGAATCTAAAAGGCAGGACTCAAATCTAAAAGGAATAGCTATATGAATCAATACTCTTACTCCACGTGAATAACTCAAGTACGCAGATTAAAAACTGTGTGCCAAAAAAGAATGGTAAGGCAAGTGTACAGAAGCTCTTGTTAAACGAGTCTTTAATAAACAAACAATAACTGGTTGGATTTGCTGATCTGGATAGACTTTTCCCCCATACCCCGCACACTCAATCAAATTATATTAACCTCCTGAACCATGGTCAATGGTATTCATTGCCATGTCTCTTTGTTGTTCACATAATTTCAGATGTTGGTTGCATTGCATACTGGAGGAGGGAGGGAAAATGACAAAGTACCATAGGAAAAAAAAACACCACACACAACTAGAGATGAGCGAGCACGCTCGGACAAGTCAGTTACTCGAGCGAGCCTCGCTCTTCTCGAGTAACTGCATTCTTGTCCAAGCATGCTCGGGAGGTGGGGGTGGGGGGTGTCGGGGGGGGGGGGGGGGAAGAAAGAGAGAGAAATCTCTCCCCCGCTATCCCCGCCACCCCCCCGAGCATGCTCGGTAAAGAATGCAGTTACTCGAGAAGAGCGAGGCTCTCTTGAGTAACTGACTTCTTTACCAAGCGCGCTCGCTCATCTCTACACACAACCCTAACATACATATACCTCATATTCCCTAGGGCACTAATCACCTAAACGTAATGATAATGGCCGAGAAAACCAAATATCACAGTAAGATCATTACAAACTAAGGAGCACCACCCAGGAGCCTCCTACCAACCCACCAAATAATCTCATGCCAATTGGTTATATAATCTATTCATGGAAAGGCTACTTATTACTATTATATACATGTTGTTCATGTTTATCAGTCCAGGAGGCAGCATCCTTAGAATGATCAAAAAAGAAAGTCTTCCCCTGGATTACAACCCTTAGCCGTATCAGATATAAAACAGCGTAGCCTTCTCTTAACATCCTGAAACTGCATTCATTTTTTGTATGCCCACTGAATAATCTGGAACGAGCTATACAATGGCATCTATAGTTATTTTTTTTCATCCCTCTTGCTCTCTTTAAAATAGTGTCCTGATCCTTGTGATGCAAAAGGTCTATTATAACTGTTGTCAGTGTTGCACCAGGTGGTCGAGGTCTAGCAGGGACTCTGTTGGCCCTTTCTACCACTAAGAATGATGACAACACATCCTCCCCAATAGTTGATTTTAACCACTTTTCCAAAAATTCTCTCGAGTATGATCCTTTCAGCTTTTCTGGAACCCCCACCAGTTGCAAATAGTTTCACCTAAGTCTATTGTTCAGATCATCTGTTTTGCATTGCAAGGTAAAAATTGACTGATCCCATTTACTAATCATATCCTGCATAGGGACGGTTTTTTATCCATTTCATTAATGTGTGTCTCTGCTTTAGTGCGTTTTTTACATGGGACGATCTGTTAGGTGCAGATGCCTGCCGGGTCGTCCCAGTGATAATCATTTCTGTGTTTTTACACAGAAACAAGCACTGCTCAGTGAATGGAGGTGAAGGGGATCGGGGAACATTCCAGCCTGCCTCCATTCACAATAAACAGGCCTATTTTACACGTCGGCCTACTTATACGGCCGATACGTCGTTCAGTTTTCTGCATGCAGAAAACTGATTGAACGAGAAGCGAACAAATTCTTGATCGTCATTCAGTCGGGGCATGCCTTTACACTGCACGATTTATCGGCCCATGTAAAAGGGAATGGCCTTTAAACCATCTTTCAATAACTTTTTGCAAATCGTGTCCAAGAAATCCAGCATCCTCTTTCAAGCTTCCAACTTGGGCAGAAAGGGAAGCCAAAGCAGTATTGTTTTTGTTCACAGCTAAAAAAGCATCACACAGAGTAGATTCATTTTGTATATGCTTTTGTGTATCCACACCTTCAGCTTATGCCGAAGTAGCTTGCAAGATAAAATTCACAGAGGCAGATGACGCATAGAAAACAGGGCCATGCTTGGCCTTCTCTGTTAAGGAGTGAGATAACTTATTGAAAGTCCCACCAGAAGAGACAAATACAGCTGTAATGTATCGTGAGCATTTCTTACCCGGGGTTACAGGGAGAGTTGAGTGAACAAATTCCTCCAATCTGTTCAATGCATCCCGACATTTCTCAGTAGAGCGATCAGAATGTTGGTTGCATTCCGCATAATCCCCCGACTCGATATTGCCCTCTGATGTTGCACCTGCAGCCTGGCGATGCAAAGTATTTGCAGCAACATTCACATTTGTTCATCGAGCGCTGCTCAGCCAATCAATGCAGCACTCGATGAACAAATCACAGCCTTTGCGTTGTTGAGGCTGGATTTATGAATTGGCTGAGTCACGGCATTGATTGGCCAATTCATAGATTCCTCCTCCACAATGTGACGGCTGTGATTGGTTCTCCTACCGCAGCTCAGCCAATCAATGAAGCGCTGCACGAACCAATCACAGCCTTTGCATTGGTTCGTCGAGCACTGCATTGATTGATTCTCGAGCGTTGCACAGCCAATCATAGCTATCGCTTCCTGGAGGCGGGACTTTTGAGTCTTTTGAGTTCTTGAATATATAGCAATTGAATCCGAGTCCTCACTGCAATCCAGCATTTAGACTCATTCAGACACAATCTGACCTATTTCAAAGTAAAAATGTGTGTAAAGTAAAGTGATAGAAAATACCCTAAATAAGTAAAAGATATAATATACCTAAAAGTCCACCAGGGACTTTGTCTTAAAGGGCTTATCTGAGACTGTGAGCCCATTAAAAATGCTTCCAAATCTGTCCTATAGGTCCTGATAAATACCTCCAGAACCTCATTTCACACTGTTTGTCTCCTTCCTTCTCTAACTGCTACCACCATGTGCCATCTTCAGGCGTTACTTCTGCTTGCCTCTCCTCTACTTCTGCTATTCCCTGCTGTCCTACTTGAACCATCATCCATAGTGCTAGCATTGCAGCCAGCACTAGTTCTGCCCACAGCACAGCCTCCAGGGTTTTGTCTGGGCACAGCGAAGGTTTTGAACATACATGCATGGTGTCAATAGATTCTGAGAACAGAGTCCTGGAGTTCCCCGCATGGATGGAGTGATAGTCACACATGTGTCATACCGCTCCATTCATTTTCAATGGGTGCTTCCGTTGTAATGAACGGGTACGCGTACGAACGCCGCTCCATTCATGTGGAGACCTCCAGGACCACTGTTTTTGGGATTACTAGAGGTCCCCCAACAAACAGAAAGTTATCCTCTAAACTGTGAATAGGAGATAGAAATATTTCGCAAAATAGAAAGTTATTACCCAAATGTTTTTGTGTCCTTTTTGTTAGATTTTGTTGGTTTTCTAACGCACAAAAATAGAGCAGACAGCACTTCAGTGATAGTCTGTGAAGCCCCATTAAAATCTATGGGGACATTGTTCCGTTTGAAACGCCACGCTAATCGCTGAGCGGCCCAAGTCCGTGTGTAGGCATCATTTTTGATGCACGATCAGTGTATACATTGAGTAAGAGTTGTCTCACATCTGCAGCAGGGATTCCGCTTTTGTGCTCCGTTCTGGAGGAGGAGAGGGGAATCCTCGCAGCCGAACAGCTCAGTCTCTGGATCGAATGAAACTGCATCAGGCGGACCCCATTGATTATAATGGGGTCCGCCTGCTTTCCGCCCAGCTGCCTTGCCTTCGGAAGGAAGAAAAAAAGCACTGCATGCAGCACTTTTTCTTCTGGTGTTTTCAGCCGGACCTTCGACGGAACCATCGGTAGGAGGTTGAGTCACAGATGTGAAACCGGCTTAACGAACCAGACAGTCAACTGAACTCCATGATACAAGGGATCCCACAAAATGTAATGTACATCAAGCAGTGCTTTTTTTTCAAGTAATGTTGGGTAATAGACAACTCATGCAACTGTATTACATTAAAGGGGTTGTCCCGCGGCGAAATCAAAAAAATTTTTTTTCTACATACCCCCACATTGTGCCCCATTAAAAACAATCCCTATGTTATTTAAAAAAAAATCGCTTACCTGCATCCCCGTTCGGGCAGTTTCTTCTTTTAAAGATGGCCACCGGTCCTTTCCCAAGGGTGCACCGCGGTTTTCTCCCATGGTGCACCGCGGGTCTTCTCCCATGGTGCACCGTGGATTATCTTCTCCTGTCTTGCGTTCCACTGCCGATTACAGCCACCTAATTGGCTGATCAGCACCACGTGACGGAGGCGGAGCTACAATGACGATGCGCAGACCAGCTCTCCGGCGCGAGCACGCCGGAGCGGCCCCATTCAACAGAGCAGAAAACCGGACAGCGCAAGCGCGTCTAAAGAAGCCAGAAGATGCAGAAATTAGTCGGAGCCATGGAGACGGGGACGCCAGCAACGGAGTGGGTAAGTGTATAACTTCTGTATGGCTCATAATTAATGCACGATGTATATTACAAAGTGCATTAATATGGCCATACAGAAGTGTATAACCCCACTTGATTTCACGGGACAACCCCTTTAAGCAGCACATAAAAGGTCTAAACAGCCCGATCTACACTTTTTGTAAAATGTTGAACAAATGTGTTTACAATCTGTTCAAAAGCCGCTTCTTTGACTTTGTTTTATGTTTTATCTCCTTCCAATATGGCAACCTCCATGAAGTATGAATGCACAATCTTTAGCATTGTCATACTGGTGAATTACAACTTTTCTCCACAAAGGACATATTTCTTTTTTTTACTGCCTGGTGCCAAAATAGCCACTTTCCAGTCCTGAAAAAAACCCTTTAAGAAAACAACAACTGAGCTTGGCCCATCGTGTGTCATCAAGTAAGAGAAAAGCTCATATGACAAACACCTTCTGATGGTTCATTGTGTTCTTTGGCTTATCACCAATTAGTAAATATTTCAAGTGAATCGGCCATAAGGGTCTCAAAGCTTTAGCACAAGTTACTAAATCAGCCACGTAATCTCTTTATGACCTCATTCTTCTGTGAAATGAAGACAGGTGTGCTGCCGGCCATGGGGTCTTTGTATCCCATTGTCACTTCATGACTGTTACAGCCTTTCAACAAAAATCTCTATTTGTGGTTTAGGGTAGAAAGCGTATACAGTAACCCGGAGAGCGGGGCACAATGTAGATACATTTCACATATCCCAAAAGACGAAGACACACAAAAATACCTAGAACTGTATAGAACAATATAGATTTGCAGATTTAGGGCGCCTACCCACTGGCGGTGCCGATTTTCGTGCGTGAAAAATGCAGCGTTTTTTCGCGTTTTCGGCGGCGGTTTTCGCGCCTTTTTCGTTAATTTCCATTGACAATCATGGGTGCATTAGGAGAAAAATAAGGAGACATATGCAACTGACAGTTCCTATGTGAAAAATTGCAACGGAACGAAAAAAAACCCCAAATGGACAAGAACACATTCTATGCTAATTGCTCTTCAGAAAAAACGCAAAACGCAATTTAGCATCGCAGGAAAAAAAAAAAAAATCGCCAGTGGGTAGGCACCCTTATAAATCTAAAAAAATAAAAATAAAATACATCTTTTAAAAAAGAAATTTTTTTAAAAAGACATCTTTTTACAATTTTTTTTACTCATTTTACATATTTTTTTACATTTAAAAATGTGGTAGTTTTTCATCTCTAGTTTTTAAATTTCACCAAAGAAGATATAGCTCTATTGAAACAATGTGTAAAGCACTGATACCCAAACCTTTGTACCTTGTGAGCCACATTCAAGTTTGAGTAATGTCCAGGGGCCACACTGAACTCAAACATGAAGGATAGGTATACAATGGACCAATAAGAAATCATAAATTTGGAAGCACTTGCTAATATGTATTTAAACATAATACTATTTGATAATAGTAATTTACCATTCACATCTCCTTTGTTCATTGGTTAAAAGATGACTGCAATAATGTCATTTACCTGTTCATAAGACCATAACTGAGCCACATGTAGCTCCCGGACCACTGGTTGAAAGTCACTGGTGTAAAATATAGAAATATGCAAAACTTTCAGTGACTCCCCATCCACCACTGGAGCACTGATCTCCTCCACTTCGAAACTGGAAGAAGACTACTGTGGTCATGTGCTGGTTATTGTGCATATCACTGCTCGGTCTGTCCCAGGCTTTAGCGATCATTCTGCTATAAATGAAGCAGAAGCCTGTCATTCGCTTAGTGGTGACATGACAGTGAAGGGCACTTGACTGCAGCTAACGTCTTTGAGGTTCACAGTGTGGTGGAGACTAGGGCTCCAGTGCTGGATGGGGAGCCACAGAAGGAGGTAAATGTGGCTCATTTCTTTATTTCATACGGTTCCATACTATATAATTTTAAGTCCTGGAAAATACCTATGATAGTTTTACTCATTAATGCATTGTACTTTTTTTGGGGGGGGGGGATTTGGGGGTTATAAATTGCATTAAGGTCTGCCTACCTGTAGCAATAGCTTCATGCGTTTTTTTACACAGCCCCCTTATTGGGCCAGTTGTTGAGTCATGTAAAATGGTAAACGATTAGCTGGTGAACGAACACACGCTCATGTGTTAGCAAAATCTAGCTTTTATGCCGGCACACAATGCCTGCTGGTCAGCTGCACATCCCCCTGTGTAAGGGTCTTTGTACTTGAGCAGATCATCTTCCTGCACAGATGACCGCTGATGGGCAATGAGTATGTCGGTCAACGCTCAATCATATTGTTCATACAGGCAGATGATCTGCTGTATGGTTTTGAACAGTCATTAACACGATCAACGAGATTGGAGCTCGTCTAGCAAGCCTTTACACAGCCCAACTAAAACTCTCTTTGAGAGAAAATGATCCTTCATACGACTATTTGTACCCATAGAGCTGACATTGGTTGGCTGCACATCTGTTTACACAGAGAGATGTGCAACTGACCCTTATGCTTGCATAAAAGATACGATTAGCCGTTGAACAATAATCTTGTTTTATAAAAGGCCCTTAAATAGGGAGATGTTATTACACTAATCGCCAAAAAAAAAAAAACTAAGGCACCAAGGAGGAGTTGTTGGAATCTAATGAAACTTTCTATGTGTGATTGTAATGATGATATACGTAAGGGATTACATTATTATAGTGAAAGGATAAGTTTATTGGGGAGAGCTGTACAATGTAAAGGAGTCTCTAGTACCCTGTTACGCCGCCTCTAGCCTGGATACATGATGAGATACAGTCAGCCATGGGATCATACAGGCTCTATATGTTATCTTGCAGTATAGCTGCCCACAGATGTTTCAGCTGGGCCTCCAGATCCTGCACACTCATAGACTGCCCAAGCTGGTATCCCAACTGGTCCCATAAATGCTCGATTGGTGATAAATCTGCCTATCAGGCAGGCCAAGGAAGTGTGGCAACCTGGCGGAGGCGTCCCTGGGAAACCCTTAATGTGTTTGGGCAAGCATAATCCTGCTGAAAAATTCTTGAGCTGTTAGTGTGCCTCAATCACTACTAGGGGTCAAGGCTCCCCAGATGATCACACCAGCAGTGGGGCCAGTGTGCGCTCCACAGCCAATGATTGAAGCCTTCACCACAGGGCCTCCATATTTGAACATGACCGTCGTTGGCTCCCAAAGCTCCCAAAGAAAACCTGGAATCATTACTAAAGGCGATTTCAGTTCCAGTCAAAGCAGTTTTCTTGTCCATGACCCGACTGCAAACAAAGGAGGCAGTGTTGGAGTGTTAACGGCAGGATACCTAATGGGTGCCATGATACCAAGTTTCCTTCTGCGGAGGCCCTGGAAATAGTCTGGGAAGACACGGTTCTGTAATGAAGGTGCCACTTGTGTCTGGAAGACTGGCAGAAAAACTGTTGGATCTGCTTGTTCTTGTTGGCGGATCAAACTATCCTCTCTACTGGAGGTTTGCCAGGGCCATCCGGAGCCTGTTCATCATGTAAGTCTGTGCCCTCACACAGCCACTGCTCCGAGCTTGGTCAGAACGACCTAGATGTTGGGCACATAGTCAAAATGACTATCCTGCTTCTCATTCCAATGATGCGCCCCTCTCAAAGTCTGATAACTGGGCTTAATGTCTTTGAGGGCATCATAGGGGCACCTCTAGCAGTCAGCGATCTCTCAACAGGGGGTAAACTACACACAAGTGGCCTCTGAGAGCCTTTTTATCAGGCACTTATGGCCTCTGGTATCTAATCATACCACAGCTGTAATAATTAAATATCTGCAGGACTAGTTTTGCAGCAATCTGACACTTCTATCTGGGTGTATTATTTTTTTGTCAATGAGTGTATTTTATTTAGAATTTTAAATTCATGTTTTTAACTCATTTTTTCATGCAAATTCCATCCAAAAATGTAAGAAAGTAATGAAAATCACAAAAGACCTATTCAGCAAATGGCAACCACAAAGAATTTTCTAAATCCTAATGGTCAGAGATTTCTTTTACCCAACTAGGAAATATTAGGTACAGCAATGAATAAAATAAAAGGTAACAGGGTTCTTGTACTGAGACTTGCTAATGTGAAGACTCCAGATATTCTCCTGTGCCTCGGCCATTCCTGGTGCGCCTCTGGAACAATGGGGAAGGGAAGCTCTTCAATTTTTAAAGCTTGCACTTGATTTTCCATTTTTGAGACCCCTTTATTCACCAGAAGTAAACAAGACCGTACAAATGCTGATGAAAGAAAATGCCAGTGGCTTCTGACAGGCACAGGGACCCTTGACCTCCGAGAACTGTAAAATAGCCATCAAGGGTCCGTTTTAGTTGATCACAGCGCGGTGATTTACGTGTCATAGTCCAGGAAGCTGGAAGATCCTTTTATGATGAAACTTTGCAGTCGTTAAATGCTGACTATGGTTCCAATGTAACAATTCTTTATTATATAGCCCTATAAAAAATACAAGATGGCCGATCTACAGCAAACCAATACTAATCCTTTATTATATGGCCCTATAAAAAATACAAGATGGCCGATCTACAGCAAACCAATACTAATCCTTAGTCTAATTACAAAGGACAACTAATCAGGAATGGGCAGTCACACAAATCTATGGGTCAGCATGCAAATCCCATATATTGCCCTATGTTTTTTATATTACCTTCTTGTTATCATTGGTCCATAGCAAAATGGAATCCAACATGGAAGATGAAGAGAGAAAAAAATAGCCAGGAAATGCAGCACAAACTAAATGTGTGACCTCTGCGTTAGGGATGGTTTGTGAAGGTCAAGTAGCGGTTCAGTTCCTATCTGTACTGCTGTCACCACTAAAAGGATACCAAAAATAAGTAACATTTTTTTCTTCTTTGTTTTTTATCTAATCAGAACCCTCTTTGGATGTGCATCTGTGTGTAAATGCAAATTTCTCATCCAAAAATGGGTGCTCTAGGCCAGTGATGGCGAACCTTTTAGAGACCGAGTGCCCAAACTGCAACCCAAAACTCACTTGTTTATCGCAAAGGGCCAACACATCAGGGGGCGGGGCTTATAACGATGTATGATTTTTACCCCTGTCGTTCTAAAAAGGACAGGGCTGTTTCAAAATAGACAGCGTGCAGATTTTGACAGCTTTTTGGATGCGGAAATGCTGCAGAGTTTGCCACGGAAATTTCCGCTGAGGACATTCTGCAGCATTTCCGCCATGTGTAAACATACCCCAGCGGTAATAGTGAGACCTCAGCGGTAACAGTGAAACTCCACAGTGGACCCAGCTGTACCGGTGACCCCCCCCCCCCCCCCCAGAGCAGCCCCAGCGGTAACCGTGACACCCCCCCCAGAGCAGCCCCAGCGGTAATAGTGACATCCCACAGTGACCCCCAGTAGTAATCGTGACCCCCCCCCCCCCAAGACCCATATACTTACCCCCTCCTCCTCTGTTTGGCACTGCTGCTGGCGCTGATCCTGGGTGCACACTGTGATGTCAGTGTGTGCTGCCGGACGCCTCCTCCCCTGCTCTCACGGAACCAAGTAGGAGACATCAGGGGGGGGAAGGAGGATCCAGGTGCGCACTGACGTCACAGTGCGTGCCCGGATCAGTGCTGCTGAGTGAATACTGGCAGGGGAGCCGTGGCCCGTGCTGGTATTCACTAAAGTGGTGAGCAGCCGACAGCGGAGCGTGCCAGCAGGAAGGGCTCTGTGTGCTGCCTCTGGCACCCATGCCATACGTTCGCCACCACTGCCCTAGGCTATATATTATCTTCATAAACTTGCCGGCTATACACGCTATTAATTTCCTTGTTGTTATTGTTAGCCATTTAGTTGTTGGCGACCCTAAAGGCTCCCTCCATGTTTTTTGGTTTTGCGCTGCTACTTTCAGTTGTGTGATATCCATGCCAGTATCAGCTTTGACAGTATCAGCCAATTTTTCCTTTGGCGGCCAGGTTTTCTTTTGCCACTGATCTGTCCAAGCATTATAGCTTTTTCTAGTGACTCTGCTCGCATTACATGGGCGAAATACATGAGGCTGAGTCTGGTCAACTTGTGCCATCCAGGGTATACGCAGCAGCTTTCGCCGCACCAGAGCTCCAACGCATCAATCCTCCTTCTATCGGCTTCCCTCGCAGTCCAGCTTTTACATCCATACATGGCTATGGGGAAAACGGTGGTTTGCACTATCCTGCGTTTAGTTGCTATACTGATATTCCCATCCAAGACGTTGAAGGTTTGATAGATGTGAGTCTCACCCCTGGAATCTGCACATATACCTAGTTCTGGTACCCAATGGCCCTGCTGAATGTGGTGGATGGGAGTACTTGCAGAAACAACTGAGCAAACCATGTAATGCTGTTGCCGTAATCGCATAAACGCTGAGTTGTGCAAACAGTGTAGCACAGCGAGCTTCATAGTTTCCTTAACTGCAGTTGTGGAGACTCCATAGCTCACTGTGCTACACCCCTGCCATAACTTCATGTCTTACATTGTTTGTGGAACTCCCATTGACTTCAGTGGGAGTTGCAGAAACAGCCTAGCGCGGGCAGCTTGGTTGTTTCCATAATTCCCAGCCACTGCGTTCATCCAGCACTGGGACAATGGGAGCCAGAGCTGGGGTCTAGAATTTATTAGTCTTTTATGGCATTGCTATGAAAGTCACAGATAGAAATACTGCTTTAAGAGAAGATTTTAATTAATTGCAGCTCTTTACTTCACCCCTGCTGAGAGAAAATGATAGAGGGATAAACATGTAGGAAGGTAGGGAGATATAGACATATAGTTAAAAATAACTAGAATATCTTACCTGAACAAACCATTTGTGTCTGTAGAGAGAACTTGCTAGTAAAGTCCTGTGATTGCAGCAGCCTCTGCACTATTTCAAGCACTGTTTATCTTTGTGGGGTTAGAGGGGTAAGTGGAGAGGCAGGGTAAACATGATGTGAGCCATTGTATTTTTTCAGTGTTATCACTTTCAGTTTATTATTGTTTGAGGGACACAAAAACTCTTCTCAGCAGCACTGGACACATTAGGTGAATCTTCTAAAAGGGAATCAAAACAATACCAGGGGGGCGCTGTAACAAGTGTTTAATAGCAATTAGACACAGACGTCTTTTCTTGGATTATCACAATTGCAAACATATTCTATTTTGTCTGATCTAACAGAAATAAATATTTAATTATGGGTCTACCATTTAGGTATCTAGTAGTAAAAACTAATTTATATTTGCTATTGGCTATATGATGGATAGCACGCCAGCAGTTTCCGCTCATGTTTCTGTGACACCCAAACAAATGTCAACGGTCCAAAGCTTTTAGCAACAGAAAAGGGCAGGTGCAACCATGCATTACTTCCCTCTTATCTCTGGCCAGGACACTACCTACATTTTGGGGCTGGGTGTATGCAACAAACGAAACCATCTGCCACCCCCAACAAACAAGCTGGTGACCCACTGTTCTGCACAATGAGCGCTCCTGAAGATTCAGCCCATGGACAAAGTTCATGCTGGGCTCCATTTAAAGAGGTTACAGTCAACTTGAGATCCTTCCAAAGATCCTGTCAACATCCATTTTGGCATGTGGTCTCGCATGCCCACCATGCCGAGATCAAAGAAACGTTTAATTTGTGTTTAATCACTCCTCGAGCACGCAGGCAACTCTTGCAGCTTATGAGCGGAACGCCGGCCTTTAAGGAGGCTTTGCCTTTCAGATGCTAAATACAGTGTAATGCTTCCTATTAAGAAAGAACAAGTTTAATAAGAGACTCCTTTCTTAGAGGAACGGGAAGCCGTTTCCCCATCACTTGTCATTAAGTGTCCCCTTTAGTTAATGCAAAAAGAAGGAAGAAAAAAAAGAACCTTCAAAAACATGAAATCTTAATTCCTTTTGAAATCTGTTTGGAGTTGACTCCTTAAACAACATGGAGAAGTATGCGGAGAAGTGAGGTGGACATCTGGCTCATCAGCAGATGTCCACAATAAACTTGCCGGATCAGTTCAGTGTCCCTTTTGTCCAGGCGTTTATGCGTTTGACATGTGGTTGAAGGACAGATGCCAGTGGAGACTCTTCTCTGTTTAGGTCAAATAACTTTATTCAAGGTATTAGAAGCTGCATCACAATCGCAGAAGAGAGGATCTCAGCATGTCATTGTCTTCTAGAGAAGGTCCCCTAAGAGTCATAAGCTCACTAAGGAATCTACGTCTTTGAGTTGTCAACTGACTTTTTTTTTTTTTTTTTGGAAGGGGGCAATAGGGAACAATCCGTATGGCTGCTATAATAACACTTTGATTGTCACCCATCTTGCCTCAAAAGAGGGCAAATTTTTCCCTATTCTGGATGGAGCGGGGATCTTAGAGAGAAAGAGAGATAGTTATTAGATATATAGAGACAAATCCTATATTTTTTGTGGATTTCTCGGCATATAAGATATGAGAGAGACGTGTGGGATGGATATGTGTTCGATAGATTGATCGATATGGAATAGAGATAGACAGACATAAGAGATTAACAGACGTGAAAAACAGATGAAGATGAGGGATACATATGTACACTATGTTGAAAAAAGTATTGTAAGTACATACATAGAAGGTAATGAAATTTGATTTTATTCACAGTTTTCAATATGGTGTTGGGCTGCCTTTGTAGTAGCCCCCCTAGGCTGCTTTTCACCATATTCTGATAGGTGTAAGAAGAGATTTGTCTCCACTCCTTGGAGAGCTTCAGATAGTAATGTGGAGGGATGATGGATGTGTTGGGCGGGCACCGATATAGCGTTCTAGGTCGTCCCAAACACTCTCGATGGGATTGAGATCACTGGCCAATGAGGTTTGCAGACATTCTGCTCTTAACATTGCATGTTGTATGACATGGTGATCGGTCATGTTGGTAGAGACATGGAGCTTTACCAAAGTATTGCCACAGGGTAGGTAATGCCACATTGTCCGGAATGTGTCTGTACTCATTGGCATTGAGTGTGTTCTTCACTATAACCAATGGCCCTAGTCCTTCCAAGCAGAAGCACTCCTACACTATAACAGAACCTCCTCCAAACTTCATTGTTGGGATGATGTAATCTTGTAGAAGTCACTCTCCAGGTAACCGCTAAACCGAACTGAAGATGGTGCTTCCACTCATCTATAATCCAGGGACGACACTCCAGGCACCATCCTGAGCACCTCTGTGCGTTGACTGTTGTAATGTTGGGCTTTTGTGCAGGCGCTCGTTCATGGTGACCCGTCGCATGTTATTCCCTGTGGATGGTTCTGGTGCTAATGGATGTTTCAATGGCCTATCAGACCTCCTGAGCGAGTGTTTTGGCAGACCATTTGCGCGATGCTTTCACAACTTGTTCAAGATCAGTTGCCTATGTTCTGCCAGTTTACGAAGTCTCCCTCAACATAGCGGCACTGCACACACCAGATGGTCCTCATTTCCGAATAGCATTGCCAACAGTAGACTTTGGAAGGCCCAAAGGCGCTGCAATGTCACTTACTGATTGGTCGTCGGATGTCATCCCACCACCAGACCCCGTTGTCCGCTCTACAGCTGGTGGCATCTGATGGTTTCTGTACTGGGATACAATGTGTGATACTCTCTTTTATATCTAATGCTCACACATCTGGTTTGTATATCCCCTTCATCTGACAGCACATGATTGGTGCAGGGCCCGACAATCGCCCACAATCAATTGTTTGAGCAATTATTGGCCCGTGTAAAGGTACCCGGCTGATAACTTTTTGCAACAACTTACCTTTAACTCTTTAAATGTTTTTGATACCTTAACACTAGAGATGAGCGAACGTACTCGGTAAGGGCGATTTCGCAATCGAGCACCGCGATTTTCGAGTACTTCACTACTCGGGTGAAAAGTACTCGGGTGCACTGTGGTGCGAGGGGTTGCAGAGGGGAGTTGGGGGTAGCAGCGGGGAACAGGGGGGGGAGCCCTCCCTCTCTCCCTCTCCCCCCACTCCCCGCTGCAACCCCCCGCTCACCCACAGCGCACCCGAGTACTTTTCACCCGAGTAGTGAAGTACTCGAAAATCGCGGTGCTCGATTGCGAAATCGCCCTTACCGAGTACGTTCGCTCATCTCTACTTAACACAACAAAAGCCATTGTAAAGTAATTGAAGGGTTAAACAAACTGTGGCACATATAGATAACCTATAATGAGTCAAATTAAACTTTGCTACATCTGTACATGAATGACAGTAAGATATGCGACAGATATTGGACAGCCTGATATTAGATATACATCAGTATGTGAGATGGATATAGGATATACACCATCCTACCAAAAGCAATTGGGTTCCTGAGGAAGAATCAAAATTAGTATTTATCAATACTTCTTGCTTGTGGAGAGGCCGCAGCGCATCACGGTCCTCAATGTGGTACACCCAATATTAAACCCCTCCATGTACAACTCAGTCTAATGACCAACACGGCTGAAATAACCACGGTACCTCCACTGAAGAAGAGGCTCTGTGCTGCGAAACTTGTTTTATTGCCGTTTTTTGTTTGGCTTTTTGTAATAAAGGAGACGTTGAATCCTATTATTTTGTTCCTTTTAATTTTGGAGGGTTGCACATTTTCACCAGTTTTTTGTTACCCTTATACTTTGGTTAAGATACATAACATGCAGCAGCAGTTGTGTGATCTCCATGCGGATAAACATATGTTTTTACTGCACTGCGCTATGACTGTACAGTAACGGCATCAGCGCTCTAACAGCATTGCCAGCATTGGAAAAAAAAATTGTCTGATTTCTTCTAATGACAGCACCACACCTGTCTACAGGTTGCGTGTGGTATTGCAGCTCTGCCACATTCAATTCAATGGAGCTGAGCTGCAGTAGCTGACACAGCCCATGGACATGTGTGACGTGTTTTTAGAAGAAAACCGGCATGTTTTTCTAATAGCGTACAAACCCTCTAGTATATTGTGCCGAGTATAGTAATGGGATGGCTAGAGAGGCTGTGTCAGTGTATTCAGCAGTGGTTATATCTGTAATATTCTGCTGACCTCCTGCTGCCACACTCATAGAAGACCACACCAATCCCAGCTGGTTGACTGGTTAAAGGCTAAACGGCCTCTTCATTGGAGACCCCATCTAGTAGCGTGTTGGACCTCCTTTGACCTTCAGCACTGCAGCAATTCATCGTGGTGTAGACTTTGCCATATGATAAAATCATTCTGCAGGAATATCGGCCTCTGCGGACAGGAAACGTCTTGTAGTTGCCGGAAATTAGATGGAGGTGCTGACATGTTCTGATCAAGTGAGAGGAAGGGGTCATCGATTCATGCTGCTTGTGCCGAATTCTGACCTCCCATCAGCACGGTGCAACAGAAATCTGGATCCATCTGACCAGGAGATGTTTTTCCGCAACTCAGTGATACAACTTTTGCGCTCTTTTGTCCACTGAAGTCTCGCTTTTCGGTTTCTCTTAGGCACTAATAGTACTGGAACTGGGGCACCAGTGTTGTATTCAGCAGCAATTTGCTTGACTACGCACCATCTGTTAATGAAAACAACTCTTGACATCCTCCTCTGACCCCTTTCGGCGATGAGTTTTGTTTTTTTTTTGCAACATCCTCTTTCACTGGATGTTTTCCTTGATCACGCCATTCTCATATACTTTTCACGTTGTTGCACGAGAAATCCCCGCGCGGCTGGCAGTGACATCCCGGCCCGGCTAGTCTAGCACCGATGACCGACCTCGTTGGAAGTCACTCAGATCTCTTTATTTCCCATCTAATGTGGATTCACACTGAAACTGATCCACAGAAAACTTAATACATGATTTTATGCTGCACTCCGGGGTCACCGGGAGAATTTCCATACAGGGAGGCGCCAATCATAAGAGGGCTAAATTTAAAAAAAAAATTTTTTTTTATTGCATTGACAAATGCAATTCGCTCCATCAAAAAATTAGACTTCTAAACCTAAACAGCTCTTCAACAAAAAAGTGATGGGATGTAGCAACACAAAAACACATTGGGCCCAGACTCATACGGCGCCAGTCGCTCCTCCTGTAGGGCAATTGCAGTAATGTCGGATTCTCGCTGTTGCGGCAGTACGGTGGCTTACATAGCCGACTCCTGCGCCATCAATGCGCTGTAGTAATGGGGCAACCCACGTTTTTGGCAGGATCCTTTCCTCCTTTCTGCCTCTGTTAGTTTTGTCCTGTGTCGTCGTGTCGTGACGCCATCAGACAGTTGTTTGACTGACGCTTTGTGCCTGTCAGCCGCCTTATTGATGCCTGCCTCTAAGTGGTGTACGTCTCCGCCGCTCCTGTACGGCTGTGCTCTTCGCTGTGTACAAGGCTCTTTGCAACTTATTTTTAAATTATTATTATTGATTTCTCTCCTTAGATTGCTGTCAACTTTGTAAATTAGAGCAGACAGCGCTGTACAAACACAAAGCACATAAAACAAGGGATGGGAAGATGGACGGGGGGAGCGAATTGATATTTGATGAAAAGCGCAGAATCTTACGGCATGCTCGCCTAATCTGATCTTCATGTAGTACGGCTTTTCTCCCAGGATAATTCTGCACACTTGTGGTTGATTTTCTTAAAGGCGATGTCCACATTTACTGCGGATTGCTCTTTTATTGTCACAATAAATCTAAAATGAAGCAGCTCAGCAATAAATCTTCATTAAAGGGATTGTGCCAAATTGTGAAGTTACTCCCTACTCTAACTTTGTTTGGTGGGGGTCTGACCTCTGGGACCACATCAGATCCCTGAGCTGAGGGCCCGCAGGCGCTCTGCACCATTCCCTTTGATGACAGTGCCAGAAATTACCAAGTGTTTCGACAATTTATGGCGCAGTAATTAAAGTGAATGGAGCAACCAACTGGACCCGCAGTTTTGGGATCGGTGGGGTTCCCAGTGGTTGGACCACCAGCAATTATAAAGCTTCTCCATACTCTGCATATAGGGCATAACTTTTAGAACTTGGCTCAACCCCGTTAAAAGTCTATTGTCTTGTGCCTACAGCTCCAATGCAGACGATGTGATTCCATGGTAAGCCTGCAGCCTTACTTTTCATTTTTCCATTTGTGCCTTAAGGCAGGGCTCCCCAACCACCGGGCCGCGGACCGGGGCCGGGCCGTTGGATGTTTAGCGCCGGTCCGCGGCACCGCTGGGAAATTTTGCTCTAAACACAAGGCCCGCGGCCCTCTGCCTCGTGTTTTGTGGCCCGCGGCGTGCGGACGCCAGTCACCACTGAAGCGATTACCAGCGGGGGCGCCGCAGCTCTCCGCTGGTAATCGCGCTGATCCCGGCGCGCACACTGACGTGTGTGCAGCCAGGATTCTCCTCTCCGAGTCCCCTGCTCATTAGTTCCGCAGGAGAGGACTCGGGGAGGAAGCATTCCAGGCTGCACACTGACGTCAGGGCAAGCAGACAGACAGCGACAGCAGGGAGGAGGTAAGTATATGGGTTGGGGGGGCTGCTTACTACTAGGGGGGGCTGCCTATTACTGGGGGAGGGGGCTACCTATTACAGGGGAAGGGGCTGCCTATTACTTGGTGGCCTGCCTATTACCGGGGGGGCTGGTTATTACTGGGGGGACCTGCTTATTACTGGGGGGGTTGCTTACTGTGGGCACTGCTTATTACTGGGGGGGGGGGGTAGGGGCTACTTATTACAGGGGAAGGGGCTGCTTATTACTGGGGGGGCTGCCTATTACTGGGGGGGACCCTCATTACTGGAGGGGGGGCTGCTTATTACGGGGGGGGGGGGACCTCCCTATTACTGGGGGGAGCTACTTATTACAGGGGGAGGGGCTGTCTATTACTGAGGGGTGGGGGCTGTCTATTACTGGGGGGGGGAGATGAATTATATGCTGCCCTATGTGTGTGCTGGGGGGGGGGGGGATAGATTATATACTGCCTTATGTGTGTACTGCCAGGACCTTCTAAATGTGATAATTAAATAAGAATGGACTAAACTCCAACCCCCTTCGTAACCCTGCCCTATATAACCAAAGCCCCGCTCATGTCCCGCCCAACCCTGCCGGGCCTTGTAAAATGGTCTTGCTGGAAGCCGGTCCCTGTTGCCAAAAAGGTTGGGGACCACTGCCTTAAGGTACCCTTACACAGGACAACTCTTGGGTGCTTAAGCGCCTGACCGCCATCCTACCAACTGTCACTCCTATGCTTTCATACAGGAGCGATAGTCATCCTGTCAATGGAGGTGGAGCAGTGTGGAGATCTCTTCTGGTCGCCCACCTCCATTCACTGCAAACAGGCAGTCATTCGTAGATGACCCCTTGGCTGCCAGCATTGCAGGTCGGCTCTTCTCAACAGCTGAAGACGGACATATGGACTTTTGTAGACATCTATGTTTCCATCTTCAGCTGCAGAGATGAGCCGGCAAGCAATGATGATAGCAGAAGGGGCACAGTGATCAGGTGAGCGCTACAGCCTCCTCATTTTAGCAATCAATGGGGGACTCAAGTTGGGGGCAGCAAGACCCCCACTGATCAAGATGTATGACATGTTGCTTTGACATGACAGAAGTGTTTTAAATGTGCAGTTACTTTTTACTCGACTTGGATAACTTTCGTCGAAGTTATCTTGAGCCATTAAAAAGCTATTGGAAGGGCAAATAAACTGCATCGCAGTAAGTTATCTTAACCTGTTGTGTGTGTGAAAGAGGAAAAAAATTAAGGGCCAGGCATGTGATGGACTGAAAAAAAACACACATACTCTCCTCTCTTGGGTCCCCCAGGATCCAGCTGACCAGGTTTTGCAGTCCCATCCCTCTACCAATGGATGTTAAGTGACCGCTGCAGCAAACTCCTGGCATCCTGACACTGATGCCAGGAGTTCAGAAGGTGACGCTGTGGCCTCTGATTAGGGCCATCTGCAGCGGAAGCCAGGCGATTGGGTCTTGGGGAACTCTAGACAAGTGAGTATGTGCTCTTTTTTTATCGCCAGCCCGACCCTTTAAAATAGTTGTTTTTTTTTCTTACACAACCCCTTTAATGCATTAAAGTGTCCAGTTAAATGCTGCTGTCTATAGGTTGGGGGACTCCAGCCTATTACCTGCATCATTTGTGGCCTCATGTCCACGAACCTACCGGTAAAATGCTGCGGTGAGACCAATTTAGCAAAGAGCAGGTTTGCTAGCAGACAGCCAGCAAAGACTGCATATGGCTACGAGCGCACTCCGCATGGCCGCGTATCACATACACACAGACATGCGCCATGTGACTTTTTTTTATTCTTATTCCCCGCTCTGTTTCATTGCGGGGTTGCATATGAAAACGCCACCTGTACGCAATGTATTGTGTATGGACAACGATACATATGCTGCTTATACCAATGTATAGGGCTCGCGGTTTGCAGAGGAATAGAACAGGCTGTTCGCCACCCGGGCCCCCCCGCCAACAGGCTGTTCGCCACCCGGGCCCCCCCGCCAACAGGCTGTTCGCCACCCGGGCCCCCCCCGCCAACGGGCTGTTCCCCACCCGGTCCCACCGCCAACAGGCTGTTCCCCACCCTGTCCCACCGCCAACAGGCTGTTCCCCACCCTGTCCCACCGCCAACAGGCTGTTCCCCACCCTGTCCCACCGCCAACAGGCTGTTCCCCACCCTGTCCCACCGCCAACAGGCTGTTCCCCACCCTGTCCCACCGCCAACAGGCTGTTCCCCACCCGGGCCCCCCGCCAGCCCAACAGGCTGTTCCCCACCCGGGCCCCCCGCCAGCCCAACAGGCTGTTCCCCACCCGGGCCCCCCGCCAGCCCAACAGGCTGTTCCCCACCGGGCCCCCCGCCATCAGGCTGTTCACCACCCGGGCCCCCCGCCATCAGGCTGTTCTCCACCCGGGCCCCCCGCCATCAGGCTGTTCACCACCCGGGCCCCCCGCCATCAGGCTCTTCACCACCCGGGACCCCCGCCATCAGGCTCTTCACCACCCGGGACCCCCACCATCAGGCTGTTCACCACCCGGGACCCCCGCCAACAAGCTCTTCACCACCCGGGACCCCCGCCAACTGGCTGTTGACCAGAGCTGATGTGTTCCTGAAGCAAGCGGCCTGTACACTGTGCAGCAGTCCGGCATGGCATTACAGGCACAGCTCCCATTGTAGAGTTTAGATGCAGGGTGTTTTTTCCTCCAATTGGAGTGTATTGTATTGCAGGGCAGCCGAAAAGGGTAAAAAGTATATTTTTATGGTGCCACCCCCACCCCCCTCTCCCCCCCTCCCCCCCACACACACACGATGGCTTTTTGCAGCATATGCTGTGTTAAAAAAATAAATAAAATAAGAGATTAGTATTTTCTAACTAATGTCTATAGCAAGTGGGATATAATAGACATATACTGTTCCGGCCCTCGGGGTAATAGTGCGCACTGGTGATGTCAGCGGGGCCTTAGACGCCATGTGCGGTATGACAGGCTGTGAGTTCTTAGCCTCACCCACAAGTTCCTCTGCAGTCCTGATAAGGTCTGTTCTTCACCTCTCATTATTACATGTGTGAGTAAAGCAATCAGTGTGAAGAGGCAGTGACTGGCTGAGCCGGACGGAGGACATAATCCCTTTGTTATGCTCCAGATTTTACTGCAGGGGAAATTATCTGGCTGTTTAAACCATCAGCATCAACCAACGCCTTACCGTGCCGAGGAGTTTAGGATGGGTTTTCTTTGTCATGTATAATGTGAAAATGGCCTAAAACGTTCACTATTTGTGCACTAAAGTAATTGCTATTGACGCAGTTCCATATCATGCCCAATTTATCCTTGTAGGGTTGCATGGAATCGCATGGTTACACACGACCGTGACATTGGGATCAGTTTTATTCCAATAAGGTTCTCTTAAAGTTGCATGGAATAATATTTGGGGTGATTCAAAAGTCAGGGCCGCCCAGAATATCTTGTGAACTAAAAGAGATACAAGCAGTAAACTTTGTAGAACACTTAGATCAGTGTTCCCCAACTCCAGTCCTCAGGGAACACCAACAGGTCATGTTTTCAGGATTTCCTCAGTGTTGCACAGGTGATGTAATTATTGTCGGTGCCTCAGACATTGGCACAGTTGTTCTTGCCATAGCATATCCTGAAAACATGACCTATTGGTAGTCCCTGAGGACTGGAGTTGGGGACCCCTGATTTAGATGGATGAGAGAAAACTTTTCAACACTATGGTGGGGTCTGTCGGTCATCTGGGTTGCAGCTATTTGGATGCAGCCTAAGAAATTTCACTGGAAAGGGTAGAATTGTGTCAGAAATTGATAGGTGCAGTCAGTTTTTCAATACCTGCAACCACTTTCAAGTTATGGATGATATGTTGAGCATTAATGAAGCTATGTTGAATTACGTGGTCTGCAAAACACTGATCAGGTGTCTTTTCAGGTACCAGTAGAGGCCATTAACAATCCAGAACAGAGTTAATATCACTAAGTGGCAGTGATAGAAGTTCACATGTGTTTCCTCCCATACGCCCAAGTACGAAACTTCTTACAGAAAAGACTAACCGATATAACAAAGGAGGCAATATCTAACCCCATCGATACACTAGTTAAAGGGGTTGTCTCGCGGCAGCAAGTGGGGTTATACACTTCTGTATGGCCATATTAATGCACTTTGTAATATACATCGTGCATTAAATATGAGCCATAGAGAAGTTATTCACTTACCTGCTCCGTTGCTGGCGTCCCCGTCTCCATGGATCCGTCTAATTCTGATGTCGTCTTGCTTTTTTAGACGCGCTTGCGCTGTGCGGTCTTCTCCCCTTCTCCTAGGTCCAGGCACGAGCGGCGTTCTGGCTCCGCCCCCTTCCGTGCGTCATCGCGTAGCTCCGCCCCGTCACGTGTGCCGATTCCAGCCAATCAGGAGGCTGGAATCCGCAATGGACCGCACAGAGCCCACGGTGCACCATGGGAAAGGACCCGCGGTGCATCGTGGGTAAAAATCCCGGCGGCCATCTTGGTGAAGGAAGAAGAAGGAAGAAGGAAGACGTCGCAGAGCGGGGATTCGGGTAAGTAATATGTATATATATTTTTTTTTAACACATCCCTTGTGGTTGTCCTGCGCCGAACGGGGGGCCTATGGAAAAAAACAAAAACCCGTTTCGGCGCGAGACAACCCCTTTAAACATCTCTCACATAAATATTCAATTTCTGTTTTATATAACAAATTTAGACGGGTGGGTGACGGAGAACAGCTCTAACTTATTCAAAAAATGGTCCCGCGACCTACAGGACTCGGAACTTCCCGAGGGAATGATTAAGAGCTGGATCTCTGTGAGAAAGGCGATCTCAAATGAACGGTGGCGAGAAACATATTTTAAAATTATCCACGGAGCAATTTATGGGTTTGACAAACCGCAGAATCCAAATGGCCCAACTAGGTTACAAGCTTGCCCTAGATGCTCCACGCCTAAATCTGATTTCTTACATGGCATTTGGCAATGCCCGAAGATAGGTAGATACTGGGCTGAGATCCAAAAGTTGGTGCAAGACATAGGGGGTCAGAACCTGCAATTAACACCACAAGTATTTATACTTCACCAATTACCAGAGCAGATGAGAAAGGTTAATATGACCCATACCATACTCCTGATCGGCAAGAGGTGCCTTCTGAACAACTGGCTGCTACCCAAACCCCCGGGGATAAATGATGTCTGACAACAGTTAAAACACCTCCTGAAAATGGAAAGAACTGAGATTGAGCGATGTGCAGAATCTCAAGCCCCTAAGTTTTTCAAAAAGTGGAGGGATTTCATGGAAAAATTTCTTGACCACGGGGAAATTATAGAATGTATGTCCCAGTTCACCAACACTACTTGGTACCATAATAATGATAATATGAACAGACTAGGATTATTGACAGTAACGTGACTGCCCGGGGAAGGGAGGAGGATCTAGGGGGATACGAAGCGGGATAGCTATATTCAGTTGGATGTTATATGTTTATTAAAATGTTGATTAATAAAGGGATATGGAGGGGGGGGGGAGGGGAATAAAATGTTTGAAGACATATAGGCGACCGAGAGTTAATCATCACCTTTACATAAACTATAGAAATTGTTCAGCATTGTTTCATAATCAATCACTGCAATTTATCTGTAAAAGTAATATAAGCTGTACGGTCTTCTTTTTGAGTTTATTTATAATATACTCATGTTTGTATACCATGAAAATTTCAATAAAAACGAGTTATTAAAAAAAAAGTTCACATGTGGTGGCCGAGGCTTTCAATCAAGAACACTCAGGAAGACACCATGGGGAGTCCGAAGTGTTAGAAAACTGATTCAGAAGTTCAGGGAAACTGGTAGTGTCCAGGACAAACTGAGAACTGGTCGTCCGGGCATTATTTCTGATCTTCACGTGTCGACAGCTGTGCTAGCTGTTATCATGAAGACTCCTCATGAAACAGGATTCTGGCACTGGAGCGTGGGGTGAATCCAATGTCTCAAGGATACTTAGGGCACATAAGCTGTCGACTCCTGGGATTCGGGAACCCTGCTCAGACCACCAGCTCTGTGGACACTACCAGTTTCCCTGAACTTCTGAATCAGTTTCCTGACACTTTGGGCTCTCACTGGGGTCTTCCTGGGTGTTCTTGATTGAAAGCCTCAGCCACCTCATGTGATCTTCTGTTACCGACCATCAGGACGATCTCAATTCTGTCCCGGATTGTTAACGGTGTCTTCTGGTACCTGAAAAGACACCTGATTTAGTGTTTTTTCCCAAAACAACATAATTCAACCTAATTTCTTTTATAGTCAACATGAATGAGCTCATCCATAACTTGTAAATAGTTGCAGGTATTTAAGCAAGGACTTTCTGATGAACTTCTATCCACAATGCTGGTGTCCTATCACCCCCTTTCCACTGAATTTTCTTGGGCTGAATCCAAGGTGGCTGCCACCACAGGCATCACTATAGTGCCAAAAAGAATTGTCGTACAAGGTTTGCTGCTTGTACCTCCTTCCATTCAGAAGCTATTCCGGGTGGCCCTGTCTTAGAATCCCCCTGTAAAGTCCTGACTGTACTTGATATCACTTTGCATACAATTGTAATGGATTTTTCACCTATGGTTCTTGATCTGATGCAAGATTGCATGCGATTCCTCACTGATGTCACCTCTCCAAAATCCTCGTTTTTGCGCCCAGCGTTAGGAATCTTCTCCCGCATCTGCTTACTTGTGAGTAATTGACAAGCTACGGTCTGGCAGACAGGTTGCAGCATATTACAGCCAGTGAAAGGCAATTAAACTGTCTTTTCCACAGTGGCACCAGAGAACGTCCTCTCTCAACCTCTGAGTTGATTTTCAGTGGCTCAAAATTAACTTAAAAGTCTTGTTTGCTGACAGCTTAAAGCTTAATCGACTGGAAACCAAATAGTGTGTTTGAATGAAATGCAGCACTGAGGATATTGATAAAGCCATGTGCAAATTATACACATTGAAAGACAGCGATTGGGCAGCCGGCCTCTAGATTGGTCCACAGCGTAGCGGGGGCACTCAGCCAGAATTGGCTTGTCAAGTCTTTTATCCCACCAGGCTGGCCTCAGACTATCCCTAGCATTACCAGCATGGATCTAGTATTGAGCAGTTCAAGCTCTCTGCTAGTGTTGCCTGCAGTTTTCCTCGGCAAACACTTGTGAGCGGCTTGCAGATGTCAATATATTAAATATAATGAGGGTCGTCCAGTGGTTTACGTGCTGCGTAAAGGTCGTGGGACTTTAAGATGCGTTACACCCCAAGATCAAGAAATCCCGGTTAAATAGAAGTCTTTGAGTCGCAGTAGAAAGATGAAGGACGGCACCAGGTGTACTCCTTGCTGTGCACAAGGCCACGGAGTGCCACCTCCAAAGCATCCTACATACCGAGAAGGGTCACAGAATGACTAGGCGGGCATCAGCGTCTTCCTTCAGGCTGCTTTTATTAAACACGGTCCATTGCAATAACGTGAAAGTGCGACGTTTCGGCAAGATGACTGCCTTTTTTAAGCTAAATAGGTTATAAATCGTGCACATATATAAATACCCCTCCACTCTGATATTAACAGCATACAGGTGCATGTCATCAGGCATTAACCCTTGCTGTGTGTACAGAAGGCCATTTCTTTCATATTGCTATAGATAACAATTAATAATGCATCCAGAAGGGGTAAGAGCACAGTCCTATCCACACTAACTCTGGAGATGGGCTATATGAGTCGGTCCTAATTTACTAAAGGGGTATTTTCATCTCAGAAATCCTATTTTAATGTGTTAGAAATTGCAAAACAATATACTCCACCCATAAGATGTTTATTTCCAAGATGCTCCGTTCTCTGGTCTGTTTCCTCCACAACTAGTAGTAAACAACCAGAAGGCAGAGGAGGAATCAATATCTAGAGAATGGAGCATTTTGGAAATAAACATCTTTTGGGTGGAGTGCATTGTTTTGAAATTTCTAACACATTGAAATAGGATTTCCGAGATGGGAATACCCCTTTTAGCCTTTTATACAGGCTTTACAGGGTTATACTTGTGGAGAAGATGTGTGATTACCAATAATGGAGGCTAAGACACTGTCCCGGGGGGCAGCATATATTTATATTCCACACCACTGCTGCCCAATCCAACCCAAACAACCAATCACTGTGAACCAGCCAACCCAAACAACCAATCACTGTGAACCAGCCAACCCAAGCAACCAATCACTGTGAACCAGCCAACCCAAGCAACCAATCAGGTTGTGAATCAAGCAGAAGTGTTGTGGAATATAAGTATATGCCTGGGGGTATTAGCCAACTTTACTTCCCTCCTGCCTGACAGATCATTTTCTACTACCCTCTAATCAACCCATATTATAACAATGTACTAAAATGTTAGAAAAATATTTCCCTACTTTGGACAGCCCCTGTAAGGTGGTCACACATTGTACTTTGGGATTGATGCTATGCATCAACTTAGAATCCGTTTTTCAGTATTTTATTATGGGTAACCCTGTGTAAAGCAGTGGTGACATCATCATTTCAAGGACTTTGTGGTTTGCATCAGAATTTCCCTTTAATCCTTTTCCAATCCAGTGTTTGATCTCGTCCGACATTGAGATTTCCCTGCATAGCTCCCATGTCTTGCGAGATCCAACGCATGTTTCTAACACTATGAAGGAGAGGTCATCATCAGTTATCTTCTGCATATATATATTACAATATGCAGAGGAGAGCTCAAATGTCGTTAATCTGTTAATTTACATTTTTCCCCCATGAAGCAGTGCTTAAAGTAAGTCTCCATACACCAGCTGAAACTCTTCAATGAGAATCCGTACCTCCAGAGTTGCATCAAAATGTCTGAGTCTACTAGAGGCAAGAACCCCAAAGTAGTCTGTTGACAGATGGGTGGGACTTCCTTTTGGCAGAGTCTCTAGTTTACCTGGTATGAAGTAGTTTTCTACTCTTTTGGAGGGGTGCAAATTATATACTGTAGGATATAAAGGGCAGTAGGATGTATATATAGAGGCAGTCTTAGTAATATTGTCTAATAGTAGACAGTGCAAATTTAGCCTAGACAGTCTTAAAATGCACCAGATTTATCACATTGGCCCTGCTTAATCTATGACATTTTAAGCCCGTCTAGTTTAACTTTATTCCATCTATTAGTTGACTTATTTTATTCCAAATATTTGTGCCTTTTTGTGCACAATGTCACTTTTTGGCCATACCCCCTTTTCCATGAAGGAACGCCCCTTTTTCAAACGCTGCTTAAAAAGTTTCTGAAAGTATCTAAAACTCAGTAAATGTGGCACAAAGCATGTAACACCGTTGTCTGGTGCAATTTGTGCCAGAAAACTGTAGAATTTACCATAGTAAATCTGCCCCGTTGTATGGACTGCTTGTCTAACATTCCTAAGGCCTCACGCACATGACTGTACTATGAATTAGCGTTGTGCAAATCTGTAGTACGGCACCTAATATGTAACGCCTAACAGTCTGTAATATGACCTGTGGAGACCCAATGTGCCACGTTTGCCAAGTGCCTCAGACCTAAATGTGTAATGCCAATATTGTTGCACAGCTTCGAGATCTGGACCTTGCTGTCGCAAACCACTGAGCGGTCTGGAGTCCTTTCACATGCGATGCCAACGCCAGATTCTCCGTGTCCGTTGGTTTGTACTTCATCAGAAACAGCGAGATACAGGCTTGCACGGGGCTTGAGTCAATCACAAAAACAATAACAAGGAGACGACTCGCACTTTTTGGTCATGTTGCACGCTTGTCAGAAGCTGTCCCGGCCCACGGTGCTCTAACCGCAGCAGTTGCTAGGAAAATCAAGAGACGACCCCCTGCCGGATTGTGGAGGCCCCCTGGTCGTCCGCGGCACTCGTGGGCGCAACAGATAGGCAACCGTACCTCCTCCGACATCAACACCGAATGGAACAATGCTCTCGGTTGTGGTCATTCTAGATCGGCGCTTTCTATAGACCTTGACATTTCAGTCTTCAGGTTCTTATAAGTGCAAAAACAACACAACACAAACCTGAATTTAGCAGTTAATCTTCTATTTTTTTGGAAATATTACCCATAATTCCTTCCAGTAAGCCGTGCATCTGGGGCCGCAGTCTACAGGGCCCCCCGCAGCAGTCCTTTAAGCTATGCATGTTAAGTAGGCGGCTTGCACAGTTTGGGGAACCTCATGCAGATGTTGTTATCCGGTCATTCTCTTCTAAGGCTTCCTAGGGAAGGGTTAGTGTTTTGCACATTAAAGCGCTCTGCAGTAAAATGACAGGTGAAATATTGATCACAGCAAATGTTCTCTGGGAATTCTTCAGCAGAGATTTTTTAAAATATTAAACAACCCTGCGTTTTGATCTGTCATGCATGGCACCGGGCAATCTTAGGTGGTAGACACCTCAAAGCATGTACGGTCTCCGAGGTGCTGGCACGGCCTTCATGCTGATGCAGTTTCTCATCAAGAATTATTTTCTGCCTCTTTTTGTTGCTGCATGAACGGGGGGGGGGGGGGGGGGGGGGATTTATTATTTACCTTTTTTATGTTTTTATGCATGATGCAGAATTGCAAACAAAACGGATAAATAGTTGAAAAAATAATAAATAAAAAAGGTTGCGCTCTTAATAATTGCACGCAGCGTTATTTTGACACTGCAGGGTTTTTTGCACCCCCACTGGTGATTTTCTGCTTTTTTTCCCCCTTACGTCACCCTCAGAATATATTTATGGGATATGTCCCCTAATATATTACAAATACATACTTGCATCTTTAGAGTCGATAGGCAGGATCCTTCGCTGTTTTATGGAGTCCCCGTAAACGCTGGCCATCTAATTTTATTTGCTTGCCTATTGATTTCCTGTAATAAACTAGACCGAGTGCGAGGCTGGAGAAAAAAATGCCGTATTCAGAAAGGAAAAATTTTGGCTGCAAACCCTAAAATGGGTAATCTAGTAACGCAAAAGTGAACGGATGATTTGTCTCAGGAAAATACTATAACGGTTATCTTTTTGGTTCATTCTTGTATATTTTTTAATGATTTAATAAAAAAAAATAATTGTCATCTAATCCCTTGAGATAGCGACTCCTTCAGGCCTCGAGGACGCAGCGTAGATTTCCACTTTGTCTCGTTGCGTTTCAAGAGCCACGACTCATATTGTATTACTGACGTTATTTGTTATTTACTGTCTGAGGTCTGGCTTTTTTTGCTTTTTGGGATAATTAGTTTTTCTTTATTGTTTTCTACGAAAAAAAATTTTCAGTGCATAAAATAAAAACATTCTGACAGTTTTTGTTTTTTTTTCTTTTTGTGTTCTTCAACTTGATTTCCTGCAGATTTTAAATTTACTATACAGTTTAATGTAACTCCTTTTTTACTTCTGTCTCTGATTGTATCACCTAATTTTTTATTTATTTTTTGGCTAATTAAAAGGACACAGTAATATATATTCCATTTTCTAATTTGTTTTTATTTTAGGATTATCAATTTTTAACAATTATTCTGTTGTCCATACTTAACTATAGGGGGCGCCGTCTTGCCTGAACTGAATTGAAAGGCACATCATCACCAATTTTTTTTTAAGTAATTCAAACCAAATATATATTTTTTTTATTTTTATTTTCTGATTTGTAAAATTTTTTGTTTTTCATGACTACGGGAGTGGCCATCTTTCCTAAGTTGCATTTAACAGCATACAGAGAAATGCTTTACGGCAGCTTCATGGGCCATTCACCCAGTGAACAGGAGGGGACCCATTGACATGTATAGGAGTCTGGTCTAGATATGCTCTGTGACCTGCGGGAGTCATTGTGCCGGGAGGGGGGTATATAGTCACAGCTTATACGTATTGTGAATGGTGGATCTTGTGTTACCTACATATAGGTGTCACCTCTCAGTGTAATCCTGCCTGTGATGTTGGTGAGATGACGGCTGCAAAGCTTTCTCTACAGATCAGGATGGAACAGACTAGTATGAGGCTCTGTAGTCAGTGGGAAAAATGCAGGATTTTAATTTAATTTTTTTTTTAATGTAGATTGTGACCGAAAATTTAAAAAAAATCACCAAAAATTCTTAAACATAATTAGCACAAAATATATATAACAGGTCATTTTCTGATTACACATTCCCTTTAACAGTATTTAAAGGTATACCTTTCAGCAGCTTTGTTGCCTATGGACACAGTGGAAAGGAGGGTACTCCTTGACTTCTATGGGAGAGTGGTTTGGTGTTGAGAGTACGTGCTCTAACCTGTGCAGGGAGAGGGAGGGGGTGAGCTATGACTATCGCCTATTTTGAAGGGAGAATCCTGTGTTATCTACATATTTGCTTGAATGTGCAGCACCTATTGGTCAGAATGATTCATCTTTTGGCCATAAGTTCTTTCTGTGCAGAAAATCCCCTTTCTCTGGATGTTGTTCCTCGATCAGACCATTCTCTGTATACTCTCCATATCGCTGTACAAGAAAACACCACGCAGTTGGCAGTGAAATCCTGGCCTGGCTAGTCTTGCACCAATGACCAGACCTCGTTGGAAGTCGCTCTGATCACTGGATTTTCCAATCTAAAGTGGATTCACACTGAAACTGATCCACGGAAAACTTGTCACGTGATTTTATGTTGCACTTCGGGGGCGCAGGGGTTAATTACCATACAGGGAAGTGCCAATCGTGAAAGGGTCAGGGGCTCTAATAAACAGGGTCATTTTTACCCATGACTTTGGGAATCGGACAGCTCAGCTCTTGGTACATCACCCAGACTCTCCACTTATTACTGTGGGGTGATGTTTATGAGCAGTCATGTCGGTGTTGTGCTAGTTCTGGGAACCTGGAGTCCTTATATAGTAATTAGCAGACGGTTCAGCGCGACTCTGTCATTATTCCATCCTGCTAATGAGCACCCGGCTGTCCGTTCTGATAGTTGCGTGCATAGTGAACAGGTTTATACGAGGGGTTTTTAGGAAGATTGAATGACGGTTAATGATTATTTAATGATAGATCCCTGAGAAGAAAAGCACTTAGCACTCCACGCACGCTGCAAGCCTACTTCTCAAGGGTGCTACACTGGATACTGTAGCCTCACCTTGAATTGTAAAGTACGATTTGTGTGGGATGGACCCAAAATTTGGATGCGATTCTGGCTCAAAATTTAAAAAGCTTATCCATCAGATAGCGAATATATGTTGGCTGAGAGTCCAACCACTGGGAACCCAAATAACGGCAACCCCTGACCCACCTATAATGTCATCTGTGGTGAGAAGGAGTTACTTGGAGCAGTGGATGATCCTTTCTCCACTACTCCTTATAACTTGTCACTGTGGTCCTGGTGAAGATGAACGAGGGTTCCTTAAAAGAGTTGTCCAGTTGAAAAATAGGCCGGGGATGGGACGGACAGGCTAATGGAAACTGGGACAGCTTGTAGCCAGACATTGGACCATTGTCTGCTGTCCTGGACAGGCCAAGTGTCTCCGCAGTATGAGATGTGCACCGCTGAGGTGTAAGGGGGTGTGCAGGTGGGGACCACAACTCCAATGAGGGTCTTGCTCACCAATACTTTACTGGAATAGAACCAAAGCGGTACAGTCCTTAAAAAATGTCCTCACTTGCGGGAAAAAAACAAATGAGGTTTCAACAACTTCTGCCATTGTGGCCCTGAGTAGCGGATGCAAGCTTAAAGCCCCAGCAGTGGTACATCCTAGTATGGCTTACCACATCGTTCTTAGCCCAGCGTGTAGTTCCGGTATAACCTGAAATGAATGGAGTTTGGCTGCACATGCTCGGCCAGCGCTGCGATCAATGTGACGTCACTGAGTGTGGGAGAAGCACTGGTGAGACCCCCACCCATCATGAAGTGATCCTGTAGCCTGTGGATAGGGAACAATTTTGTATTTTTGGATAATAGAGGGGATCTTCTATTCAGGATTCTCATTACTCTGGAGGACTCGTCCTGTATCACTCACACAACCCATTGATCTGGATGGGCATTATGTAATACTTCACATGCTAACTTTTATTTATCCATTGACCTAGTTATCCGAGGAATGTTTTACAATGGTACCATATAATGTTCTAAAAAACTTTCTAAGTGGAGTACAATGGAGAAAAAACACATTTGAAGAGGCTTTGTGTTTATGGCGTACACACTGTGGCAACCATGGCAGAATTTTATTCTATGAGCCAGTACGATTACAATGATACCAAATTTCTATAGTTTTTTTTCTTGTTATTGCTGTCATACTATTTAAAAATTTAATGTTTTTACAAAGATATCTTATTTTCTGCCGCCATCTTCTGGCAGCCATCACATTTTTATTTTTCGATTTGTCCTAGCTGTGTGAGGGCTCATTTTTTGCAGGCCGTCTTGTAGTTTCTTTGGCTACCATTTTGGCGTAAATACAACTCTTTTGATCACTTTTTATGACATTTTTTTCTTGGAAACGGATTGACCAAAAAATGCACAATTCTGGCATTTTGTAATTATTTTTCAGACGATGTTCACTATGCAGGATGAATAATGCATAACTTTGATAGATTGAACTTTTACAGATACAGTAAATACCAAATATATCTTTATTATATAGGAATAAGTATTTTATTTTATTTTTTTTAACTTTTAATACATTTTATTTTTTAAAATAATTGTTTAAACTTTTTTAAGCTAGTTGTTCCTACTTTTTTTTTTTTTTATAGTTCTCATAATCGATAGCAAGAACCGCTGGTTGCGGTTGTTGCCAGCAGGTATCAGCTGTGTAATAGCTGCCCCCTCTCCATACAAACCCTGAACGCATAGGATATAGAGATGAGCGAGCGTACTCGGAAAAGCACTACTCGCTCGAGTAATTTGCTTTATCCGAGTATCGCTGTGCTCGTCCCTGAAGATTCGGGTGCCGCTGCGGCTGACAGGTGAGTCGCAGCGGGGAGCAGGGGAGAGCGGGCGGAAGAGAGGAAGAGAAAGATCTTACCTCCGTTCCTCCCCGCTCTCCCCTGCAGCTCCCCGCTCCGTGCCGGCACCCGAATCTTCAGGGACGAGCACAGCGATACTCGGATAAAGCAAATTACTCGAGCGAGTAGTGCTTTTCCGAGTACGCTCGCTCATCTCTAATAGGATATTAATGTCCAGTGTTAACTGGTTAAAGGGATTGTCCAGTTAGAAATTAACATTTTAAAGGGATTTTCCAGGAAAAATACTATTGATGACCTGATAGGTCATGATCGGTTGATCAGCTGGGGCCTGCCGCTCGGGTCCCCAGCTGATTAGCTCATTGGGCTCCCACTGTCAGTGGCTAAATACGCAGGGGTCAGAGCAGAAGCTGCTGCTCCAACCCCTGTGTAGTGGCTGGCACTTGTAACTGCAGGCACAGCTGCCGTTGATTTTAATGAGACCTTAGCCTACAATTACAAGCTTCGGCCACTTAACGGGTTAGAGCAGCAGCCTCTGCCTTGATCCCTCTGTTTAGTGGCCCTGATTAGCAGGGATCCCAAGTGGAGGACACCAGCTGTTCAACTCTTGATGACCTATCCTGATGGCCAACCCCTTTAAAATATGAGCCAAATGGTTTAAAACAGATACTTACCCTCCTCGGCCCCCGTGATTCAGCACTGCAGCACCACGATTCTCCCAGTCTCTGATGACGGGAAGTCAGGTGACCGCTGCCAGCCAATCAGAGGCTGCAGCGTCACTGTTTCGAACATCTGTCATCATGGTGCCCAGGATCTGAGCGCTGAAGCCAGGAGAATGATTGGCAGGCAGCTTTCACCTGACTTCCGCTGTCAACAAGGACCTGAGGGATCGTGGTGCTGCTGTGCTGGCCCACTGGGGCGGAGAGTGGGTAAGTACCAGTTTTATTGCTTTAACCCATTTGGCTCCAATGTTTAAAGCTCATATGTTGCTAGCGGACAACCCCTTTAATGCCTGCTTATGTCTGGATCCATGCAACACATATGCACAAGCCCTTCGTAAGACCCATAACTGATGCTTCTACCGTAAATGGTCAACTTGGGGCTCTCACATGTCGTAAGCACCGGCTAATGTATTCCCTTTTATTCTCTTGTTATTGTTTCTATGGTTTGTGATGATGCGCACTGTTTGCTCAGGAAATTCATGAATAATGCAAAGTCACAAGAAAAAATCAGTAACTAGAGCACCTTAAAAAGTAAATTAAAAAATCGTATTGAAAAAAGCGCCGACAACCTTATTTTCCGTGCTGCTGCGGGAGAGATTCCGTTCAGCCGGGCTCTAAGTGTTGAACATTTTCTCCTTTTCATCAGTCTCGCTTTTTGTTTTTCACATAAGGCTATTTCGAGTTATTAATTTTCTCGCTGTGATAGGGTGATCAACCGTTCTGTCAAGAAAATGGATCTCTCTGTCGCCCTTTAGCATGATTAAATGAAGGCAAGTCAGTGTGAGAAAATACCACATTTTCATGAGACAAATGAAATTGTAGCCTGGACTTCTTTTTTTTTTCTTCCTTCTTTACTCACAATTTTAACTGCAGAAATAACTGCATTATTTTCTTCATCCTGAACAGCCTACATATAGCGCAGGATCCGTGGGTGCCCTCGTGTGCAGTGTAATCATGGATGTTGGCATATCATCTGTGTCTGTCTATTACATATCTGTCTATTACATATGTCTATCCAATGCCAGATTAGCTACCCATGTACCACCTGTGGAAATCAATCTGAGGACCCACATTCTATCTCTAAAGAATTAAGTATCTCCTGGGTCCAGACCATCTCCTATATATTTTGTCCCCACCCCAGTGCCAGAGGCATACATAGAACTCAAATATTCTATAAAACAACTTCGATAAGATGACCGGATTAGATAAAATGGCTTAGCTCTATTATACCCTTTAAATAAATCAGTCACTATGAAATAGTCACTAGTGATAGTGATTACAGTGCAGTTACCTTCAGTATTCACAGGTGATCACCACTGGTGGTCATCACTTTCCCTTTTCTTTTCTATCTGGGCACATAAAGGCCGTGGCTTCTTAAAGCCAAGACTCCTTTCTGCACACACTCCTCATACTGCTGCTACCCACTCCTCTCAGTGCCCTTCCATAGTAATACCCATTTCCTTTCTTGGTAATGGTGCCCTCTCTTTGTCCCCACTTAAGGCCCATTTACACCAGCCGGTGATCACTAAAAAAATCGCTAATCGGCGATCATCGGCGCGTCTAAACCGCGCCCATTGTGCGCTTTTCGGGCACTGCTAGCTGATTGTTAATTTCAGTCCAACCTAAAAATCATCCTTCACTCTTATCAGCAGTTCTCCACGGGGAGTGCTGATGGCATTGTTTCCCATTGGAGAACAAAGGATCTGAATGCAGATAAGAGCCCTGGGGCTATTAACTGCATTCAGCTAAGGCTTCATTTGCACACTTAATTTCTCTGAGGTAGCTGAGTAGCTACTTAATAGTTTATGCAAAATGAACGCTCAAAGCTGTCACTCAATCTGTCATTTGAGCGATCATCTGCTAGTGTAAATGGGCCTTTAGTAATAGTGACCCCTTTTTGCTTTATTTAGTAGTAGTAACCCTTGTTTGCCCCAGTTAGTAATAGTATCCCTCTGTCACCCCACTTAGTAATTGTTCACACTTTTCTCTAATTAGCAGTAGTGTGGCCTCACTAATAGTACCCCTTCTTTGCCCCACTTAGTAATTGTTCCCCCCTCTTTGCCACAATTAGTAATAATTCCCCTCTATCACCCCACTTAGTAATTGTGCCCTCTCTGCCACAATTAGAAATAGTATGCCCCCTTCCTGTGGCAGGCTGGCAGTACAACTGTCTACTCAGTGCTGTCTGACCTGCTTGCTCTGTGATACCCAACTCCTCCCCCGTCTCCCGCTATTAATGTGCAGGGAGTATTGAAGTGAGGAGAGGAGTCATGTATCGCAGTGTGCTGGTGAGGCAGCACTGAGTGAGTAGATAGCTGGAGCAGGGCCGACATATGGGGTGGAAGGAAGGGGACGCTTTTCAGCCCTGGGCTCTCCAGAGGAGCTGCCCAGAACCCACCGGCATATCCTCCAGTGCGCCAGCCCGATGCTGTATCTATTACTTTATTAACTATGAATAACATACCTTAGACTATTTAAGGTCCAAGTCTGCTGTAATCCCATGCACATGTCCTGAATACAGCATCCATAGAATGCTGTAGGTCCAAACTGTACTACTATGTGCCTCCAATTGTATGGTAGATGGATATGAGATAGAAAGATGGGCGATAGATACCAGATAGATTGACAGATACGACAGAGATATGGTATAGATATTATATAGATCAGATGAAGATAATCTGCTGTGTGTGTTATTTTCAGTTATTATGGTCACTTTTATAAAGCCCTCTTTCCATTCTCGGTCAGGCAGAAAGGCTACAAGCCAAAGCTAAAACAAAAGCAGGTCTGGGGCAGTCAGCAGGCAGAGACGTGCAGCCAGTGTCGCCTGCTGTTTCATTTCCTACTGGAAGCTGCCCATGTGTTATTTCTCGGAGCAGAGGCAGTGGCAATTGTAGAAGCGGAGCACATAGGGTCAGTGGCTCGCCTATTGATCAGTATCCCCGCAGTCCCCCTACGCCAGCATCTGCTTCATTGGCTTCTTTCAGTGCCTGCTTCACTACATTAGAATAGAAATCCATAACCAGAGCTGTGCTCATCCAAGCAAGGGAAGAAACTAAATTAAATGGTATAAAACAATCTTGGATCAGGAGTTTGCGCCAATTCATCTTGATCTAAGATGTCACACCGGGCTCTGTGTCTGAGCACCTGGACTGAGAGGCCACTCTGGTGAACGTACATGGCGCTGAGATCATTCATTTGTCAGCCAGCGAACAGGCCGTGCTTAGCAATTCCCCTTCTGCAGAGGTCAGCTGACAGAACAATCAGTGCCGCTGCACAATGGAGCGCAGCTCTGGACTATTGTTATAAGGCATCATGGGGGAAGGGCACAACGCCAGCTTCCTATGTCCTGACTAAACGATTGAAGCATTAGTGGCTTAAGATCAAATCATATATCAAGACTGCTCTAGGGTGACTCGACCAGAGTCCAATGGGGTGGGGGACAAACCTGTAGGGAAAAATACAGAACTGTAACCTATATGTTGCTCATGATTGTATTATGTGTGCTGTGATCTATCTATCGATCTATCATATAATATCTATCTCATATCTATCAGATAGATAGACATGAAATCGATAGATATGAGATAGAGGGATAAAAGAGAGATATGAGATAGAAAGAATGAATCACTTTGATCCTAATTGCTGATTTAATGAAGGGATTTAAGATTATCAGGAGTGTCTATCTATCTCATATCTATTGGATAGATATAAGATAGGTAGATAGATATCAGATAGGTAGATAGATATCCGATGGATGGATGCATATCGGATGGATAGAAAGAATCACTTGGATCCTAATTGCTGATTTAATGAAGGGATTTAAGATTATCAGCAGTGTCTATCTCATATCTATCGGATAGATATCAGATAGGTAGATAGATATCCGATGGATGGATGCATATCCGATGGATGGATGCATATCCGATAGATGGATGCATATCAGATGGATAGAAGGAATCACTTGGATCCTAATTGCTGATTTAAAGAAGGGACTTAAGATGACAGGATTATCTGTCTATCTCATAGCTAGCTATCTCTCTCATATCTATCAGATAGATATGAGATGGGTAGATATCAGATAGATGTATAAAATCACTTGGATCCTAATTTCTGATTTAATGAAGGGAGTTAATAAGATGGTCAGAAATGTCTGTCTATCTATCTGTCTGATATCTATCTATCTGATATCTATCGGTCTGATATCTATCGGTCTGATATCTATCGGTCTGATATCTATCGGTCTGATATCTATCGGTCTGATATCTATCGGTCTGCTATCTATCAGTCTGCTATCTATCGGTCTGCTATCTATCGGTCTGCTATCTATCGGTCTGCTATCTATCGGTCTGCTATCTATCGGTCTGCTAACTATCGGTCTGCTAACTATCGGTCTGCTAACTATCGGTCTGCTAACTATCGGTCTGCTAACTATCGGTCTGCTAACTATCGGTCTGCTATCTATCGGTCTGCTATCTATCTATCTATCGGTCTGCTATCTATCTATCTCTCATATCTATCTATCTCTCATATCTATCTATCTCTCATATCTATCTATCTCTCATATCTCTCTATCTCTCATATCTCTCTATCTCTCATATCTCTCTATCTCTCATATCTCTCTATCTCTCATATCTCTCTATCTCTCTATCTCTCTCATCTCTCTATCTCTCTCATCTCTCCATCTCTCTCATCTCTCCATCTCTCTCATCTCTCCATCTCTCTCATCTCTCTCATCTCTCTCATCTCTCTCATCTCTCTATCTCTCTCATCTCTCTATCTCTCTCATCTCTCTATCTCTCTCATCTCTCTATCTCTCTCATCTCTCTATCTCTCTCATCTCTCTATCTCTCTCATCTCTCTATCTCTCTCATCTCTCTATCTCTCTCATCTCTCTATCTCTCTCATCTCTCTATCTCTCTCATCTCTCTATCTCTCTCATCTCTCTATCTCTCTCATCTCTCTATCTCTTATCTATCTCATCTCTCTATCTCTTATCTATCTCATCTCTCTATCTCTCTTATCTCTCTATGTCTCTCATCTCTCTATGTCTCTCATCTCTCTATCTCTCTTATCTCTGTATCTATCGCTCTTATCTCTCTATCGCTCTTATCTCTCTATCTATCGCTCTTATCTCTCTATCTATCGCTCTTATCTCTCTATCTATCGCTCTTATCTCTCTATCTATCGCTCTTATCTCTCTATCTCTCTATCTCTCTCTCTTATCTCTCTATATCTCTCTCTTATCTCTCTATCTCTCTTATCTCTCTTATCTCTCTATCTCTCTTATCTCTCTTATCTCTCTTATCTCTCTATCTCTCTATCTCTCTATCTCTCATCTCTCTATCTCTCTATCTCTTATCTCTCTATCTCTCTTATCTCTCTATCTCTCTTATCTCTCTATCTATCGCTCTTATCTCTCTATCTCTCTCTCTATTATCTCTCTATCTCTCTCTCTATTATCTCTCTATCTCTCTCTCTATTATCTCTCTATCTCTCTCTCTTATCTCTCTTATCTCTCTATCTCTCTTATCTCTCTATCTCTTATCTCTCTTATCTCTCTATCTCTCATCTCTCTATCTCTCTATCTCTCATCTCTCTATCTCTCTATCTCTTATCTCTCTATCTCTCTTATCTCTCTATCGCTCTTATCTCTCTATCTATCGCTCTTATCTCTCTATCTATCGCTCTTATCTCTCTATCTATCGCTCTTATCTCTCTATCTATCGCTCTTATCTCTCTATCTATCGCTCTTATCTCTCTATCTATCGCTCTTATCTCTCTATCTATCGCTCTTATATCTCTATCTCTCTCTCTTATCTCTATCTCTCTCTCTTATCTCTCTATCTCTCTCTCTTATCTCTATCTCTTTCTCTTATCTCTCTCTCTCTTATCTCTCTATCTCTCTCTTATCTCTCTATCTCTCTTATCTCTCTATCTCTCTTATCTCTCTATCTCTTATCTCTCTATCTCTTATCTCTCTATCTCTTATCTCTCTATCTCTTATCTCTCTATCTCTTATCTCTCTATCTCTTATCTCTCTATCTCTTATCTCTCTATCTCTTATCTCTCTATCTCTTATCTCTCTATCTCTTATCTCTCTATCTCTTATCTCTCTATCTCTCATCTCTCTATCTCTCTCTCTTATCTCTCTCTCTCTCTTATCTCTCTCTCTCTCTTATCTCTCTCTCTCTCTTATCTCTCTCTCTCTCTTATCTCTCTATCTCTCTATCTCTTATCTCTCTATCTCTCTATCTCTTATCTCTCTATCTCTCTTATCTCTCTTATCTCTCTTATCTCCCTTATCGCTCTTATCTCTCTATCTATCGCTCTTATCTCTCTATCTATCGCTCTTATCTCTCTATCTATCGCTCTTATCTCTCTATCTATCGCTCTTATCTCTCTATCGCTCTTATCTCTCTATCTATCGCTCTTATCTCTCTATCTATCGCTCTTATCTCTCTATCTATCGCTCTTATCTCTCTATCTATCGCTCTTATCTCTCTATCTATCGCTCTTATCTCTCTATCTATCGCTCTTATCTCTCTATCTATCGCTCTTATCTCTCTATCTATCGCTCTTCTCTCTCTATCTATCGCTCTTCTCTCTCTATCTATCGCTCTTCTCTCTCTATCTATCGCTCTTCTCTCTCTATCGCTCTTCTCTCTATCTATCGCTCTTCTCTCTATCTCTCGCTCTTCTCTCTATCTCTCTCTCTTATCTCTCTCTCTCTCTCTCTCTCTCTCTCTCTCTTATCTCTCTATCTTTTATCTCTCTATCTATCGCTCTTATCTCTCTATCTATCGCTCTTATCTCTCTATCTATCGCTCTTATCTCTCTATCTCTCTCTCTTATCTCTCTATCTCTCTCTCTTATCTCTCTATCTTTTATCTCTCTATCTATCGCTCTTATCTCTCTATCTATCGCTCTTATCTCTCTATCTATCGCTCTTATCTCTCTATCTCTCTCTCTTATCTCTCTATCTCTCTCTCTTATCTCTCTCTCTTATCTCTATCTCTCTCTCTCTTATCTCTCTATCTCTCTTATCTCTCTTATCTCTTATCTCTCTTATCTCTCTATCTCTCTTATCTCTCTATCTCTTATCTCTCTATCTCTTATCTCTCTATCTCTCTTATCTCTCATCTCTCTATCTCTCTTATCTCTCTATCTATCGCTCTTATCTCTCTATCTATCGCTCTTCTCTCTATCTCTCGCTCTTCTCTCTATCTCTCTCTCATCTCTCTATCTCTTATCTCTCTATCTCTCTCTCTTATCTCTCTATCTCTCTCTCTTATCTCTCTATCTCTCTCTCTTATCTCTCTATCTCTCTATCTCTCTCTCTTATCTCTCTATCTCTCTCTCTTATCTCTCTATCTCTCTCTCTTATCTCTTATCTCTCTATCTCTCTCTCTTATCTCTCTATCTCTCTCTCTTATCTCTTATCTCTCTATCTCTCTCTCTTATCTCTCTATCTCTCTCTCTTATCTCTCTATCTCTCTCTCTTATCTCTTATCTCTCTATCTCTCTCTTATCTCTCTATCTCTCTCTCTCTTATCTCTCTCTCTCTTATCTCTCTCTCTCTCTCTCTCATCTCTCTATCTCTCTCTCTCATCTCTCTATCTCTCTCTCTCATCTCTCTATCTCTCTCTCTCATCTCTCTATCTCTCTCTCTCATCTCTCTATCTCTCTCTCTCATCTCTCTATCTCTCTCTCTCATCTCTCTATCTCTCTCTCTCATCTCTCTATCTCTCTCTCTCATCTCTCTATCTCTCTCTTATCTCTCTCTCTCTCTCTCATCTCTCTATCTCTCTCTTATCTCTCTCTCTCTCTCATCTCTCTATCTATCTCTCTCTCTCATCTCTCTATCTCTCTCTCTCATCTCTCTCTCTCTCTCTCTCTCATCTCTCTATCTCTCTCTCTCATCTCTCTATCTCTCTCTCTCATCTCTCTATCTCTCTCTCTCATCTCTCTATCTCTCTCTCTCATCTCTCTATCTCTCTCTCTCATCTCTCTATCTCTCTCTCTCATCTCTCTATCTCTCTCTCTCATCTCTCTATCTCTCTCTTATCTCTCTCTCTCTCTCTCATCTCTCTATCTCTCTCTTATCTCTCTCTCTCTCTCATCTCTCTATCTATCTCTCTCTCTCATCTCTCTATCTCTCTCATCTCTCTATCTCTCTCTCATCTCTCTATCTATCTATCTCTTATCTCTCTATCTCTCTCTTATCTCTCTATCTCTTATCTCTCTATCTCTCTCTTATCTCTCTATCTCTTATCTCTCTTATCTCTCTCTCTTATCTCTCTTATCTCTCTATCTCTTATCTCTCTTATCTCTCTATCTCTCTTATCTCTCTATCTCTCTTATCTCTCTATCTCTCTTATCTCTCTATCTATCTCTCTTATCTCTCTATCTCTCTTATCTCTCTATCGCTCTTATCTCTCTATCTATCGCTCTTATCTCTCTATCTATCGCTCTTATCTCTCTATCTATCGCTCTTATCTCTCTATCTATCGCTCTTATCTCTCTATCTATCGCTCTTATCTCTCTATCTATCGCTCTTCTCTCTATCTCTCGCTCTTCTCTCTATCTCTCTATCTCTCTCTCTTATCTCTCTATCTCTCTCTCTTATCTCTCTATCTCTTATCTCTCTATCTCTTATCT
>NC_089841.1:53912481-54014981 GCF_035609145.1 Eleutherodactylus coqui | reverse complement strand
TATCTCTCTTATCTCTCTATCTCTCTCTTATCTCTCTATCTCTCTTATCTCTCTATCTCTCTTATCTCTCTATCTCTCTCTCTTATCTCTCTATCTCTCTCATCTCTCTATCTCTCTCATCTCTCTCTCTTATCTCTCTATCTCTCTCATCTCTCTATCTCTCTCATCTCTCTCTCTTATCTCTCTATCTCTCTCATCTCTCTATCTCTCTCTCTTATCTCTCTATCTCTCTCATCTCTCTATCTCTCTCTCTTATCTCTCTATCTCTCTCATCTCTCTATCTCTCTCTCTTATCTCTCTATCTCTCTCATCTCTCTATCTCTCTCATCTCTCTATCTCTCTTATCTCTCTATCTATCGCTCTTATCTCTCTATCTCTCTCTCATCTCTCTATCTCTCTCTTATCTCTCTATCTATCTATCTCTTATCTCTCTATCTCTCTCTCTTATCTCTCTATCCCTTATATCTCTATCTCTTATCTCTCTATCTCTTATCTCTCTATCTCTTATCTCTCTATCTCTTATCTCTCTATCTCTCTTATCTCTCTATCTCTCTTATCTCTCTATCTATCGCTCTTATCTCTCTATCTCTCGCTCTTATCTCTCTATCTCTCGCTCTTATCTCTCTATCTCTCGCTCTTATCTCTCTCTCTCTCATATCTATCTAGCTATCCATCTCTCTCATATCTATCCATCTCATATATATTGACATTTCCTATTTCTTAAGGCTCGTATACACAGCCCAATTATTGTGCAGAATGCTCATTTGCCTGATCGGCGGCAGTACATTTTAAAATTCACACGGAAAAGCAACAGACTAACCCCATTGACTGGCAATTGGGTAATTGTCTTGCACATGCGCTGGCACATTAGCGGCACAAATTTGTGTATATTGTCAGCCTTATATTTCTGCAGTGGATTCTTGAAAAATAAACGTTTGGTTTGCCTATGGTAAACTTTGACCTTATAAACACACCCTTATACTCCAGAGTTCTATACAAAAACTCACATTAATCTCTATTCCCAGTGGATTCCTCAGAATCTTAATTTTCTGACCTCACACCCACAATATGCCCAATTTCATACAAAGCCACTGAGACTCATTTACACCTGGTGTTATACCAGCGATTAAAGGGATTGTCCCATCAGAGACCACTTCATTCAGAGAGCGGCTCACGCGGTGATCAGCTGATCCCACTGGGTCCTATTCCTAGCACCCAGCAGCTGATTCTGCTACAGGAATCCATCATCAGCCAGGCGTTTTCCCTGTAAAAGAATATTCAGATGAACATTCATCCACAGGAACAGAATTAACACAATGTACCGGCATATAGAGAGGGGTCTAAAACGGGGACCCCTCTCTGTGACTGACGTACATATGCTCTAACGGGATATATGACCAAGGGGTGTCTTCTTGGGACCAACCTTTTACCAGTAGCTGACTCCAGACATTCTCGTCCCATCTATATATATAAAATTGAATGTATGTCTGTCTGCGTGCGTGCGTGTCTGCGTGCGTGTCTGTTTGTCCTTTATGCGCTACTACACCATTCATCCGATCGCCATGAAACTTTGGGAAGTTGTTGAGTACACTCCTGGGAAGATTATAGGCATAGTACAAATATCCTACGATAAATGGCGCGCGAGCGTCGTCGAAAGTTACGCCCCCCCCCCACGTAGATCGAATAAGTAAGCCACCTGCTATTGTGATGTCATCACTGATGTCATCAACATCGGACGCCCTTGAACATGCCCCAACATGTTCTATAAAGCTGCATTGTGATGTCATTAAGGCTCTATTATGACACGTACAGCTTGGAACCACTAGAGCACGCCAGCCAATTACCATTGGAGTTGGAAGTGGGTAAACAAGTACTAGGATATCTTCCTAAAAAGCCACAGCAGCCAGATAAATTGTATGTTCCACCCAACGGCTATTTTATTCAGCCCGCAAGGGGGAAGCAGGGGCCTACAAAATCTAATTGTCTCATTTCCTGATGTCATAGATAGATAGATAGATAGACTGTATGCAATAACCCTGATAGATAGATAGACAGACTGTATGCAATAACCCTGATAGATAGATAGATAGATAGATAGATAGACTGTATGCAATAACCCTGATAGATAGATAGATAGACAGACTGTATGCAATAACCCTGATAGATAGATAGATAGATAGACTGTATGCAATAACACGTACAGCTTGAAACCATAAATACTAGAGCACGCCAGCCATTTACAGTCAGTCTCCATTGGAGTTGGAAGTGGGCAAACATGTACTCGGCCAGTGATGGCGAACCTTTTAGGGACCGAGTGCCCAAACTACAACCCAAAACCCACTTATGTATCGCAAAGTGCCAACACGTCAGGGGGCGGGGCTTATCACAACGTATGATTTTACCCCCGTCGTTCTAAAAAGGACAAGGCTGTTTCAGAATAGACCGGGTGCAGATTCTGACTGCTTTTTGGACGCGGAAATACTGCAGAATGTCCTCAGCGGAGATTTCTGTGGAAAATTCTGCAGCATTTCCGCATCTAAAAAGCAGTCAAAATCTGCACCCGGTCTATTCTGAAAGAGCCCTGCCCATTTCTGCCACATGTACACATACCCCAGCGGTAATAGTGACACCTTCACCCCAGCGATAATAGTGACATCCCACAGCAGTAATAATAGTGACACTCCCCCATTAGTAATAAGAGTGACATACCCCAGCGGTCCCCCAGCAGTAATAATGCCCGCTCCCCCCCCCCCCCAGCGGTTCCCCCAGCAGTCATAATACCCCCCCCCCCCAGTGGTCCACCAGCAGTCACAATGCCACCCCCAGCTGTCCGCCAGCAATAATAATGCCCCCCTCCCCCCAAGCGGTTCCCCCAGCAGTCATAATGGCTCCCCCCCAGCGGTTCTCCTGGCAGTCATCATGCCCCCCTTCCCCCACAGAGATTTTCTTGGCAGTCACCATGCCCCCCCTCCCCCCAACGATTCTCCCAGCAGTAAGAATGTCTCCCCCCCCCCCCCCATTCTCCCAGCAGTAAGAATGTCTCCCCCCCCCCCCCCCCCCCCCCCCAGCGATTCTCACACAACGGCCATTTTATTCAGCCTGGAAGGGGGAAGCAGCGGCCTACAAAACCTCAGTGGTCGCTGCTGCCGTCATCTAGATATATAAAAACGAATGTATGTATGTATGTATGTCTGTCTTCGCAGCAACGCGCGACGGGTACGCTAGTAAGTTAATAAAACAGTTGCATGTTTAGAATGCATTATTCTCTTTTTACCTTATTGTATCACTTGTTTAAATGTTTTGTCTGTGTTTTGAAACATTTTACCCATTATGTCTACATATGATACTTATTGACAATAGTGGTAACTTGCCTCATCCAAACCTGCACATCCCGACCACCAGCTGTGCAGGGAACTGCATCAAGGTGCCATTCACATGAATAGGGCTAGCTGCAGCTACTTGCACAGCGGGGGGCCAGGGCACTGCTGTTAAGGCAAAAACGGTGAAGGGGCTGCAGCACTAAACTATTGCTGCAGCCGCTTACTCTTTAGGATCAAAAGTCAGACCCTCACCAAATAGGAAGCTGTAGCTAGTTTAGCCATATACCATCATGATTCTTATAATATACGCTAATTTCCCGACCCTTTATCATCATATGCTCTTTTCCATTCAGGTTGTCTTTCCAACCTTCCTCCAGTGAAGAAAATTTCCACGTCCTACGAAGAAAGGCGGAAACAAGCTACAGCCATAGTCCTCCTAGGGGTGATTGGGGCCGAATTTGGAGCTGAAATCGAACCACCCAAATTGTTAACCCGGCCTCGCAGTTCCAGTCAGATTCCAGAGGGCTTCGGACTGACCACTGGTGGATCCAATTATTCACTTGCTCGGCATACATGTAAGTCATTTGGGCTGTCCGTGACCTGTATAGATGTTATCAACACTATGAAACTATTACCAATGCAGAATTTCTAAAAGGGTGCGTTCACAAGTCACTGATTTTCTGCAGATTTTGGTGCAGCTCCGCAGCAGGCTTCCCGTTTTTAATTGAATTCAAACTGAAGGGATGGAATCTGCTGCAAATCTGCACCAAAATTCACAGCGAGTCAGCTACGTGTGAACACGCTCTAAATGATTACGTGAAAGTAAATGCAGCAATAGTTGGGGTTTATTGAGGACTGGGCTTGGTGTGGACCACTTTGTTTATGCCATCTTTTAAATTGCAAGACAGACCGTACCCAGGTAAAGAGAGTCAATTCTTCATTGTGTTTATGGTGTAAGGGAAGCAAAAACCTCCATAGAATAGTACACAAAGGGTTTGATTCTCTATTTTTTGGACACTGCACTGCAAATGCTAGGAGGGAATCGAGCACATCCGCAGTGGGGATACATTCATCCTACATAGTCTAGTCTATGTAGCCATATACCAATGGTTTATGTGATGACAGAACTGATCTTCACTCATAGCAGTCCCCTTTACCAGGTATTAATAGTATATCTCAGTACTCAGATACTTCCCGGATTTGCAGTAAAGCCAAATTGTATAACGGCTGGACAGTCAAATGAGCAGTTATATGAAGCAAGCATTATCACTGTTCGTTAACATAGAATACAAGATGAGGAGCTGACTAATAGATAACAGGAACACAATGCTGTTGGTAATCAAATGATGGCACAAAGTATGATAGTGATGGTAGTCATGTAAAGGTGCAAATGAGTAACAGTGAACAGATAACAAAATGACAGTAACTGACCCTAATGATTATCACTAAAACGGTCAGACACTAAACACATTTTTGCATAAAACATAATTGCTCGAAATCATCTCTGTTTCCTTCTTTAGCTAAAGTAAATTTAGTATTAGTTGTTTGCTCAGGTGGACGGGTGTTTATGCGTGTGTTTATCTGGCCTGCAGGATTTTAATTAGTGTGAAAAAATCTATTGTCTTCAGCAGGCATGATTAAACAATGTACTCATTGTGTTTGGAAAAGTAAACACTCCCCCCACCCCCCATCCGCCCTCATGCTGTCTAGCTGCTCAAAAGACTGAACAATTCCCATTCAAATTGAACCAAATGTGAACTGCCAGACCCTAACACCAGACATCACTGTCCCCGAGTATCACTAAAGATATCTCCTAATGGAAACCTGATCTGAAACACTCACCCTGAGAGCAATGAGGGGGCGCTAAGACCCAGAGACAAGAAAACCAAACTGGGCAGATCTGAGCTAAAATACAGGACAAGATAGATACAGACTGGAAAAAAGCAAGAAGCAAGGACTGGACTAGAAATAACCACAGGAACAAAACCACACTGACAGGAAACAAAACTAGAATAGGAGCAAGATTCTCAAAGTTAACAAGGAATACTGGATAAGACATTGCTAACATAACCAGCAACCCACTGCAGAAGCCATGAATATTTAAAGAGGGGCTAGCAGATCGGTAACTCCTCTCCAAATAAGCCTGAACTGTAGCAGTGTGGTCAGTTGACCCATTCTAATGGATCAGCGATTAGCGACTTCCACAACAACAAACTAGGAGTCAGTAAATGGGACAGCAGCGGGAGAATTCCTGTTGATTGTCACAGGTCCTTGGTATTTGTCACCAGGGAAGGATAAAGTTCTCGGGCACAGTGCTGTATACCACCATGATGTTTCTCATCCACCTCCCATTATATTTTGCTGCTGTCCTCCCATCTTATGCAACCTTCTTGTAGTATTTTGGGCGGAATGTATTTCCAAGGTTTGACTCAAAGAAAGGAACAAGGCAGGGGTGGGTATGTGAGGCAGCCCAGGGCATGGCCGAATGTGTCCTGATCTTCCCGTCGTTATTTCTGTGGCAGTCTAGGTCCTGTCAAGTTGGCAGCCTCTTTTATTTGTGCAGCCCACCTTTTTTTTAAATTTCAAGCCCATGAAGTCATGCGGATTAAATGGAGCAGACTGACATTGATAATCTCCCCGGCTCACGAGATGCGGTAGGCTATAGATGTCTTCACTGTTTGTGCTCATTCGTCAGGATAGATTGACAGCCGCTGATTGCAGTTCACATGTGTCATAACATTATTATATGAGGATACAGTCCGGAGCGCGGCTCGGCCCCTCCAATGGCTTTGACATTTTTCTATGTAAACCAAACACCAGTTCAAAATGACATTACACTGTGGCATCGAGTTCAGGAAGCAAGACCTAAAGACGTCTATTTACAGAGCAGGAAGGCTTTAATATCACTATGTATTCTCCAAGTGTTCAATCACAACCTATTGGAAGACATCTTTATTTCTGTGAGACGTGACAGCCGGTCATCTAGTAGGGTAGGACTGTTCAGAGTAAATGGGTATACACCAAAATGTTAAGGTTGTTGCCTATTTACTTACCTATTAGGACAGCAATAAGATACAGCAGGCCTAGTGGGTGAGGCAAGTAAGTGGGCACAGACTGATCTGATTGACTGAGAAGGTTGCTTTCTTATAACAATTCCTTCTCTTCGATGACCCAAGTCAATATGTAGGTGAAGTGTGTGGGAACATTAGAGAAATTGACACAAGTCTCTGGAAAGGGAACATCATGGGATTACCCATTGGAGTCGGGAAGAAATGTTTTTCCCTCCAATGAAATTGGCTTCTACCTCATTGGGGATTTTTTTGCCTTCTTCTGGATCAACATTAGCGGATAATAGGCTGAACTCGATGCACATATTTCTTTTTTCAGCCTTACATACTATGTTACCCAGCACCATAGGGGGCAGCAATTCCTGCCGTATGGATGTCCCATCCTCTGTTGCCTAATGTTTCATGTCGATGATGGACGTTTAACGGTGCTAGGAATGTTTTTTCATGTTGATCCAAAGGTATGACCCATAGTAGGGATTACGATCCCCATGGTGCCAGGTAATGCATGATGTTCCCTTTTTTATAAAACTTACGCCAATTGCTTGCTCCCTTGTTTGTCAAGATTACAATGCAAATTTTGAAAGGGTCCATTAGTAGCCATATGGATTTCCTAATTCCATTGATCCCACAAATTTAACCATAAACAAGATTCCAAGTCGTACCAGCATCGACCACATTGTGGAGACTTCAGCAAGTAATTTTCAATGCCTCAGTTTGTGTTTTCCTACAAGCAGTACAGTATTTCTTGGACTAGAAGATACACTTGACAAATATTGTAAGTCTTATTCATATTAATGATTGGGCTGAATGCTCATGAAGCACTCTGCCTGATCGTATTTATGTAACTGTTCATAGCCACACAGTTCTCTCTGTCACTGCTCTGCATTGCTGTTTGGTCAGTGTAGGGCAGAAGAGAAGTCTGGGTAGGTCATTGAACCAGTAGACCACCAGATATTAGCCTACTTTTTACCCTAGAACAGCATGAAATAAAATAACCACTTTTATATTTTACATCAGCAGATTTTAGCCACTACTTTCACCAGTGAGTAAAATATTACAGGTTTATTCCCAGACCTAGACAACTTTCACCCATAAAGGCCCATTTACACAGAATGATCGCTCAAAATTCGCTCAAACGGCAGTTTGAGTGACAGTTTTGAGTGATCACTTTGCATAAACAGTAGCTAATTAGCTACTTAAGAGTTTATTAGTGTGTAAATAAAGGCTCCTGCTGTATGCAAATGAGAGCAGGAGCGCTGTTATCTGCATACAGCTGCTTTGTTCTTGGAGCTGTCAGCGGTATCCCGCTGAGAATTCCAAGCGGGATACCAACTGAAAGAATACTAGCAGCAGTATCCCGCTGAGAACTCAGCGTGTGGCACTAAGACTCGAGCTAAAAGTCAAGGAGGAACTAAAAGTGCACAACGACAGCACGTTTAGGCACAACGATTATCGCTCAAAAGATGGCTTTTGAGTGAATTTTGGGCAATAATCGTTGTGTCTAAATGGGCCTTTACTGCTGTCTTGGATAATAAGCATATACACCTGGCTTAACTTTTAGGTATGATCCGCATCTTTTCTGCTCGGTCACATAGTCCCAGCCAAACAACACAGTCTTTCCTTGCGCAGCAGCAGCCTGGCCACCCACTGTGCAGGGGAACCGCAACGCACCATCTTTCAAGTAAATACGTCCAACAGAATCAGCGCTGCGACGGACTTTAAATATTAAATCCCTTCTTCCACTCTAGAGAACCAAGTAAGGGGGCAATACCCTGGACCGCCAGGACGAGTGTCAATAACCCTTCCACTACCTTAGACTAGGGGAAGTTTAAATGAATCTGAAATCTTTTCTTCATGCACGGCTTCACCATTATACGTCATGTATACCAGTTGGATTATTATAATCTGTACATGGACGTCCAGATAAGAAATGATGCAACTGTGCCTGTTATATCTTATCCCTGTAGCACTGGTATATGCTGCCGCATGTTACAATTAGGAGGATCAGAAGGTGCATAGATAAGAAAAATGACACGGACTTCCACTCTGACACCCGTAGAGTCGGTGACTCATCTACTCGCAATAAATCAATGACTCACCAACAGCTTCTGCAGGGTTATCTCATTGCAAAGCCCTGGCTTGTCATGTAGATATTATTGTACATAAATTAGGTTTACTGTATTTTTCTTAGTTTATTATGTGCTTTGGCTGATTTACACCCCGCATTATACTCCAGAGCTGCAATCACAGTACTGCAGAATTAATGCTGGGAGATTTCAGCTCTAATTTGCTGGCTCTGCATTCGACTAGCTCTGGTAATTTTCATTCTTAGAAGTGTGAACTTTACAGAAGGCAGTGTAGAGAAAATTGACTATTCCCTGCATTATCGAAGGTCAGCTAATTTTTTATTTTTTTTTAGAGAGGGGGGAGAGTTTGATGATGAGCTGTTTTCTGTAGCTAGCAGAATGAGTGCAGCTCTGAAGTATAATACAGGATTTAAGTCAGGATCAGTACAGGATAAGTAATGTATGTATACGGTGACTCCACCAGCAGAATAGTGAGTGCAGCTCTGGAGTATAATACATGATGTAACTCAGGATCAGTACAGGATAAGTAATGTATGTACACAGTGACTCCACCTGCAGAATAGTGAGTGCAGCTCTGGAGTATAATACAGGATGTAACTCAGGATCAGTACAGGCTAAGTAATGTATGTACACAGTGACTCCACCAGCAGAATAGTGAGTGCAGCTCTGGAGTATAATACAGGATATAACCCTGGATTAGTATAGAATATGTCACACAAAAAAGCAGCAAAAATAATTTTTGCAGCCCAAGAAAAAAATATGGCCATAAAACCATCACATGCATAAAATCACTAAAGTGGTCCTTTAGGACCAAAGCACTATGGTCCTTAAGGAAAAGACATTTTATACAGTTAGGCCGCCTGCACACGGGCGGAAATCCCGCCGCGGGATTTCCGCCACTGAAAGTTTGCATAGGAGTGCATTACAATACGCACTCCTATGCAGACGGCCGCGGTTTGGCAGCGCGAAATCTCGCGCGGCAAACAAACCGCAACATGTCCTATTTTTGTGCGGGGCACGCACTCACCCGGCACATGAAAGAGATGGGGCCGCCAGGCGCGGGAGAGTACGCGCTCGTCCCTGCAGGCTCTCGGGCCGGGTCCCGCGGCGAGAATTCTCGCTGCCGGATCCGACCCGCTCGTGTGCAGGCGGCCTTAGCCCTTTCCTGTTTCACTCTGACTGTACATCTGTGTACATATCGAGCTTGATAAAGACGTGGGGCGATGAGTCTGGTGTGGAGTAACTCAAGTGGCTGCACAGACCCCAGACCTCAACTTCATTCAACACCTGTGGGAAAATTTGGAATGCCAAAGCTAAGCTAGACCTTCCCCAACATCCGCCCCCTGCCATCTCAAATACACTTTTGCTTAAATGGGTGCGAATACCAAAAGCAGTCCAAGATATTGTGGAAAGTCTTTGAAGAAGAATGGAAACCATTGTAGCCGCAAAAGGAGACTCCGTTGCATATGAACGTCCATGTTTTTAGAATGGGACTTTCAACAAAAGTGTTTTGCTGTAGGGGTGCTGGTCTGGCGTCTACATACTTTTGGCCATGTAGTGTAAATCTGCATAGGACCTGTAGGCGCAAAATGGTCTTTCAGTGAAGCCTACACTATTTAACTAAAAATAATTGGACAACTGAGCAGAAATCAAAAGTAGTGTTTATTTCCATATGGTAATACTTAGCGGGGCTCCTCTGGCCCTCATGACATCGGATCCTCTCCGTGGCGTACTTTCTACTAACATCTGATACACTTCAGCTGGTATTTCCCTCCATTCATTCTGTAAATGTCTGGCAAGTTCTGTCAAAGAAGATGGAGGCTGTTTATATTTCCTGACCAAATGTTCCAATTGGTCCCAGAGATGTTCAGTAGGGTTCAGTCTGGGACTCTGTGCAGCTGGTCCAATCATGGAACATCCTCAAACCAATGTAAGGCCTCTCTCACACAGGCGTTTGCAGAAATGCAGCGTTTACTGCAGATTCCGCCCAATTTCAGCACCGCTGGCGTGCGTTCTACTGGTGTTTTGGCACAGCTCAAAGTGCAGCCAAGGCTGCTGATAAAAAAATCAAGACTCACCCAGCTGGTGAAGTGGCTGCTCTCAGGACCTTGTGAAGCCGGACAATTGCTCTGATTGGCTAAGCGCCCCTGAGTGACAGCCGGCTGAGCCAATCAGAGCCAGCCCTGGATTAATTCATTAATTGAATGGCTGTGACTGGACGCATCCAGTGCTGGCTCTGATTGGCTGAGTGGGCTGCCACTCAGCGGCACTCAGCCAATCAGAGCAATCTCTCGTTGGAGACGGGGATTTTGAACCCCTGTAACCAGAGAAAAAGTTTCCCTGCGGGCTGACAAGTCCTGGGAGCACCGCCGGGGACAGCAACATCACCTGCAAGGTGAGTATTGATTTTTTTTTTTTTGGCAGTGTACCTAGGGCGTATAGCACTACCAAAAGCGTGGTACCAAGTTGTGCCGCATTTTCGGCATCGCTAAAACCGCTGCCATTCATATAAATGGGCAATGCAGGGCTGAAAATGGACGAAAATAGAACATGCAGTGCCGTTAACGCGCAGCCCCATTGAAATGAATGGGAGCGTTGCACAGTGTTTAGCGGAGCGTTAAAAATGCAGCGCTAAATGCTGTACAAAAACGCCTGTGTGAGGGAGGCCTAAAACAACGTTGGATGTGTGACCAGGCATGTTGTCTTGTTGGAGGTATGGCTGACCATTCCCAGAGTATTACCACATTGTGGCCCGCACATTATTATCTAGAATGTCATCCATGTTCATGGGTCTTACCACTACAACCAATGGAGCAAGACCCATAATGAGCCTCCACAGTACTTCGCTGTTGGCACAACACAAAGTTGTTCCCCGGACATTTCCCACCCAGGTACCTCCATCTGATGTGAAGATGGAGTATTGTGATTCGTCATTCCATAGAACGTTCTTCCGTTGCTCAACTGTCCGATGACATCGCTCCTTGCACCACTGTAGACGGACCGATGTGTCTTCTTTGAGAGAATTTGCCAGATGTTTGAAGGATGAATGAAGGGAAATACCAGCTAAGATGTATTAAGTGTCAGTATAAGGTACGCCGCGCAGAGGATCCGATGTCATTAGGGCCAAAGGAGCCCCACTAAGTATTAACATGTGGAAATACATACTACTTTTGATTTTTGCTCAGGTGTCCAATTACTTTTGATAGTAGAGTTTATTTAGCACGCAGCCTAAGAATGGGGCAAATTGTTATAAGATGCTCCAAAACTAAAACGGTCAACCAATATGGCGGTGTATACTGTTTTATCTTGGAATACAAAAATAACAATATCTTTCAATATCTAAAAAAAAAATACTTCAATGAAATTTGACTATTCTCTTAATTTGTGGTTTACTAAAATAAAGGAGTTTTTTTCTCACCCTCCCCGGCACCCCCTCCCTCATCCCATCAATCTCTCACCCTCCATTACCTCATCTATAAGGGCAAATACAAGGATGTTCCGTTCTTTCCATAAAATGAAATAAAGGTGATCTAAAGCTCATTTATGGCCCCGGAATGGAATTGATCTGGCTTTCACTTTTGATTTTCCACGTTCAGACGTTGAAAGAAAGAAATATTGCTTTGTTAGTTGTATTGCGCATACAGGAGATTACACAGGAGAAAACCGCAGCCGCAACATTCACCTCCATCTTCCCATTTTGTTATGGAGGTTCTGTAACTTTACTGTATTCCTTCCTGTGGGATTACAATACTTTTATGATGATTAATTATTATATTGCGGTAACGGTTTATAGGGCCGCCGTGTCTGCGACCGCTGCTCTATCCAAGGCGGTGAGTGGGCTTTAACCTGTTAGTCTCCAGCTGCCGGCATGTAGTCACAGCTGGCCCCATCATACATGTTCGCTGGCTGATCCAAGCATGGGGATGGCTTTTTTTCAGTAAGGAGAGGGAACCATAGGATCGACAGGGCCACCATCAGAACAGAATGGCTAGTACTGCTGTCAGGAGCTTCTTGCCGCCACATCTGAATAGTAAATGAAGGGGTCTGGTCTCAGGTTGCAATTTATGGAACCGGTCAGCAGATTGAGGCTGCCTTGACCAGGGGATGCATGAAATACTGACAGGCTCCTTCAGTACAATTACCTGTTTTAGGCCGTATTTACACGGGCGAGAGCGAGTTGCTCAGGTGTAACTTGCATCGCACAGCACATGGACGCCGCACGTCACAAATCCCATTCTTGGACGAGACTCGCACAAAATAGGACATGCTGGGATTTTTCAAACTCCGAGTGAAGAATCGCCCATGTACACCAACCATTCAGATGAATGGCTTTCTTTCCCAATGCAAGTTATGTCCGTATTGCAATCAAACGGAACTCGCACAGAAATATTGCCCATAGCTTTTAAAAGAGCTCGGCATGGTGGGCTATTCCCCTTCAACTTCTCTCCATGTGGCTTAACTTCATTGACAGGTCTCTCCCTATATGCCATAGTTGATCAACAAGGATCCGCCACTTGCTGGGCCACCTTTCATTGCTGCAAGCTCTGTTTACGCTGCAGTGGCCTGGGTTGGTATTGCAGTGTTGGTATTGCAGAGCTGTTCCTGCAATACTAACCCAGGCCGCAGCCTTTTTGAAAGAACTGTCTGCTTGCGGCTCTTTTTGCACTGACAGCAGATCCAGCATACAGCTGATTGTCGAGGATCTTGAGCGGCAAGCAACCACCGATCAACTGTTGATGACCTACCCCAAAGATAGGTCATCAGTAGGAAAACAACAGCTGGGCAATTTTATTCAGATATGAAATGCCAGTGAGCGCTGAGTGTTACTGTCTTAGCAGGTTTGACTGGCATCTGTCCAGACATTGGCTTGTTTAGTTAGCATTACCTTCAGGAAGGGCCACTGGGTTCAGCCATATTTTAAGTCGCTCCATTGCATCTAAAATTATTACTAGTTTTGCAGATAATCTTTAATTAAAATCTACAGCTGTTTTATGTCTACATTTCCTATGCAGTCCTATGTGTTCCCATGGTAACAGACCACAAACAAACCCCATGTAGTCTGATCCTGCAGTCACACTCATCTGTTAGTAGGAGGGATTCTAGGACATATGACTGCTGGATCAGACTACACAGGGGCTTTAATAGTCTGGAGACAAACCGGTTTAAATAGGAGCTGCATACATAAAACGACAGAAGAAGATTTTTTTTATAAACTATGTACAAAATGTCTTTTTTGTTTCTGTTTTTAGATATACGGCAGTAATACAATTTGGTGGCTTCGGTGGGCCACAGCCATCCTTCTTTCTCCCCTCATCCCACTGGTCGCTCATGTCCAGCATCCTATCATCACCGCAGTATTTCAATAGCACTAATCGCTCCATTTCCTGTGGAGTATTCCTCCCCAGAGGTCTCTGTGTTGTGGGATATGTATGGACCGTGTAAATAAATAAACGTAATAGTGTACGCCATCCATCTAGATAATTGCAACCCTTTAATCATCTTATTATAGTGCTGCCCGGCCTGGTGCCCCCGCGGTCATCTTTAACCTACATCCTCCTTCAACATTTTCATGTTTGCAAATTCTAACCATTACCCGAACCTCTGGCCATAAAGGATGAAACCCCCTTGTATTAACCCGCAGCTGTTAACGCAGGTTAATGCAGTCGTTGGCCAGTGTAGCAGAGCTGACGCGTATTGGAAAATATACATTAGCCGAGCCCCCACTTGTCCTGTACCAGATAATGGACTGAGAGGTTAAAAGCAAGGAGTGCGCAGCTCCAATCAGCAGAGCTTTTTCGCCAGGCTAATTACCTCGTTACTGCGCTGACTCTAATGTGACATGTTTATTGCCTTAACTAACAACTCATTAGGTCCCTTGATGTTTTTGTCAATATTAATTCCTTCATTTAAGCCAAGTCAAAGTTTAAACAAAGATGTCCAGACTGAGAAGTGGGCAGAATTTCTAGCAGATCCTTAACGCAATTCCAGTCCTGAGACAGGCTATCCTCTGCAAATGCCAAGACATTTGAAGTCGTTGACCCTGAAGGCCTACCGGCGCTGGCCATGGCCGGTAATCCGATGTACCGGAACGCTTGACATTTCAAGACTTACCTGACCATCTGCTCTCTGCATCCCAATAATAAGCAATCACTCGCTCAGTATCTTCGTGTGAGCCAGATTTGGCTTGACACGTGTACTTCATATATACTCATTGACAATAACATAATGCTCCAAGGAGGAGTTGTTGAAGTCTAAAGAAACTTTCTATGCGTAAAAGTAATAATGATATATATATATATATCTATATATCTATATATATATAGATATATAGATAGATAGATATATAACGTGTGCGGCTGAGCATTATCCTGCTGGAAGCCTCCATCACAGGAACACATGTGGTTGCAGGACGTCCTGAACATATCGCTGAGCTGTCATTGTCTCTCGTACCCCTACTAGGAGTGACTGACTGTTGTATGTGATGGCCTCCCAGACCAGCAGGGGGCAGTGTGCCGCTCCACAGCCAAGGCAGGATTGTAGCAGTCTATACTCCTACACGATCGTCGTCGGCCCAAATAGATCCTGAATTCATCACTAAAGATGATACGGTTTCAGTCTGTAACAGTCCAGGTTTCTCGTTGACGACCAAACTGCAAACACAGGCGTTGGGGTGTAAATACTAGGACACGTAATGGGCACTGTGACACCAAATTTCGTCTTACTAAGCACCTGAAAATAGTTTGGGTAGAGATAGGGGTCTATCATGAAAGTGCCACCTGTGTCTGGATGGTGGACAACAAAACCATTGGATCAGCTTGTGATTGTCGATGGAGCAAACTATCCTTTCTACTGGTGGTCTGACTAGGGCATCTGGAGCCTGTTTAATAACCTGTAGATCCTACTCTAGCAGAAATCATCTTAACCAAACATTTCCTGTAGCTACAAATAAAAGTTGTACAGCGTTGATGAGAAATTTTGGACCCTTCCTCCCTGCAAATATGTTCCAGTTCATCAATATTTCTGGTATGCCTTATGTACACAGCCCTCTTTAGGTCATGATAACAACATCTCCATAGGTTTAAGAGACTCAGGCTTGATCATTCTAAAAAACAAATCCTCTTTTTTGACCATTCTTTACATCCAATGCACACAGCTGGATTTGCATTGCTGAATGGGGGGGGGGGGAGGAAATCGCAGCATGCCCTATTTTGAGACGGATTCCGTGCGGACGGCTTTCATTGAAGTCAATGGAAGCCGGCCGTCCCACGGCCCTTCCATAATCATCATTGCAGAAAGGCTGTGGGATCCACATCATCACCTAGCAACGGCACAGTCAAATCTGTACTGCGCATGTGCATCGGCAGGCACATCCGCAGTACAGACAGAATAGAATCCGGACAGGTACACAGGGCTCACCGGTCAGGCACCGGGTCAGATTCCGCAGCAGGATCCCGCATGTGGAATCCGACCCGGTCGTGTGCATTCGGCCTTAGATGATTTATTTGTGTACTTTGGGTCATTGCCTTGTTGCATCGTCCAACCTCTTTTCAGTGTGAGGACATGGACGGCTGCCCCTACACTCTCCTAGAAGATCTTCTGATCCATCTTAGAATTCATTGTTCCCTCCATGATTACAAGGTGTCCAGGACCTGAGGGAACAAAACCGCCCCAAAGTCATGGTGTCCCCTCGGCCAGGCTTCACAGCTGGACGAGGTTTTGGTGTTGGTGTACAGTGTTCGACTTTCTAGTGGATTGTAGACTGAACTGGAGTAACCAATGCCAGTCAGCTGCTGCAAAGGCAAATAAAGTCTTGGGGTGCATTAAAAGAGGTATAGGGGCGAGGGACGAAAACATTATTCTACCGCTATATAAGGCACTTGTCAGGCATCACATGGAATACTGCGTACAATTCTGGTCACCGGTGCTCAGGAAAGATGTCACAGTGCTTGAGGAGGTTCAAAGAAGGGCAACTAAACTAATACATGGAATGACGGGACTGGAATACCCAGAGAGGCTATCCAAATTGGGATTATTCACCCTGGAAAAAAGACGGCTAAGAGGTGATCAAATAACCATGTATAAGTCATGAGGGAACAATACAAGGATCTCTCCCAAGATCTGTTTACACCCAGGACCATGACGGTAACAAGAGGACATCCGCTACGATTAGAGGAAAGTAGGTTTCATCACCAACATAGAAGGGGATTCTTTACTGTTAGAGCAGTTAGACTGTGGAACTCTCTGCCGGAGGAAGTGGTGATGGCAAAATCCATAAAAGAGTTTAAAAGGGGACTTGATGTCTTTCTGGAGAGGAAGGACATTATAGGATACAAGTCTTAGGTTAATTGTCAATCTGGGTATACAGGCAGGTAGGAACTATTAGGGGTTGATCCAGGGAACAGTCTGATTGCCATTAGGGAGTCGGGAAGGAATTTTTTCCCCAAAAGGGCTAAATTGGTTTCTGCCCTTGGTTTTTTTTTGCCTTCCTCTGGATCAACACAGGAGGATAGACAGGCTGGACTAGATGGACATTGTCTTCATTCAGCTTTATATACTATGTTACTATGTTTCTCCAAACGTAATGTTGTGCATTTTTGCTAAAAAGGTTCCACTGTTGTCTCATGTGTCCATAGAACATTTGTCAAAAACATTGTAAAACATCCAGGTGGTCTCCGGTTACCCTGAGGCAGGCTGCAGTATTTGTTTTAGAACAGCAGCGGCTTCCTTTGTGGTGTCCTTCCATGATTACCGTCCTTAGCCACTGGTTTTCTAATAATGGACACATGAACAGAGGATTTTGCAGTTTGTAGACTATTCTGTTGGACTTTTGCGGTTACCATTAGGTTCTTTCTCACTACATTCAGGATTTTCCATTGTGCTCTTGTAGTGATCTTACCAGGCTGCCCACTCCTAGGGAGATAAGCAACAGTCCTGAATTTTCTTTTGTAAATATTTTGTCTAACCGTTGATTAATATACACCCAGGTCTTTAGCTTTCCCAGCTCCTCGCCTCTCTGTAACACATCATCTGAGGTTCTTTGATAGTTGCTTACATCAAGGCACGGTTCAGACTGATCAGTCTTTCTTGAGAACAGATTTGTCAGTAACCAGGCTTTGTGTGCCTGCATTTAACTGGCAAATCATCTGTGAACCCTTCACTTTTAATCTCCTCTCCTTATTTAAAACACATTTTGCCAATTACCTTTTGGAGAATTCATAAACTAAAGTTCACTTTTTCTGCCTGTACTGCAGATGATTACTCAATGCGCTCAGCAAAACATGAACGCTACAATTGTTGGTGTGTTACTGTTTGTCTGTAATTGGGACTTCTGTAACAACCATCTTATTAGCAATCAATGCAGAAATGCAGGGAATTCCAAAGGGTTCACTTACTTTTTCTTGCAGCAGTAGATCGATATGAGAGCTTTTCTATGCCGTGTCCCATTAAATCAGAGAGCTAACTACTTCCTGCGTGCAGCCTTCTGCAGATCTGACGCCAGGGTTCTTCCCTCCGTAGTCGGTGAAGGGTTTTAATTTGCTCTATTTATTAGCACATTTTAATATGTAGCCTCTTATTACTTATTCATTGGACTTGCTGCCGTTCTATGAATCATGATGCATCTCAGTCAGTGTAATAAGTGATCCCATATGAACACAGGAGTAATGTATTCATTAAATAGTGTTCTGCTTGTTACCTGCACTCCTCTCCTGCTATGGGTTCTCTGCACACACAGCACACATGCACACGTATGCAACACGGCTTCCCCAACAATACAGCACCGCAACGCCAACCTGCAGAGCTCCTGCGCCCTCCTCGCGCTCGGATGCCGTGCTCGTTGTCTCTCGCTCTTCTTGACCGTATTGATTTTGCAGGTTGTATTTTGAAGGATACAGAACGATCGCTCTGTGACCGTGCAGGAGGGTTGCAGCAATTTGTATTTGTGTTATTGCCCAACGTATATTGTAGCTTCCACAGACGGCTGTGATGTACGCCAATTTGTAGACATTCACAGAGCTTGAGCTTAACTCTTTGATGGCGCAGCCTATTTTAGACCTGAGGACACAACGTTTTTTTGGGAGGGATTTTCATCTCCTCTTTTCAAAAGCCAGAACTCTTATTTTTCCGTCAACATGGCGATTTGAGGCTTGTTTTTTGCGTGGTGAGTTGTAGTTCTTACTGGTGCCATTTGTTAGTTACATATAATGTGTTGTACAACATTTATTAATTTTTTTGTAGGGCAGGGATTAAAAACATCAATTCTGTCTAGGTGTTTTTGTTTTTTTCCCCACATTTAGGCCACCTACACACGCTGTGCTATGAATGGTATTTTCTGCAGACGCCCTCCGCGGATTCCGCAGCAAAATTCAGTTTGTGTGCTAGCGCCCTTAATCATACAGTATAAATGACATGATTTTTTTTTTTTTTTACGGGTTGGTACAATTACAACGATACTAAATTTATATCGTTTTTTTAGTTTTTTTCCCTTTTGCACAATTAAAAAAAAAACTTTTTTTTTTTTTTTGGAAGGGTGGGTGGGAATTTCTGCAGTCCCATAATAATCTTGCAGTTGTAACATGCCTGAGCCTCTGGCTACCATGACTATTCATCAGTGTCCCACAATTGAATTTGCAGCCTAACCACCTAGATGCCATGGTCACTATTGATCATGACATCTGGGTAGTTAAATGACTGGGATCATTGTTTTCTATGATCCTGGTCATTACAAGGAGAGCCAGGCAACACAAGACTCCCATGGTGATGATGCGGATGCTGGACCCATGATCTAAATGTCAATCATAAAGGCTTAAAAGGGTTGTCTCGCGGCAGCAAGTGGGGTTCAGCACTTCTGTATGGCCATATTAATGCACTTTGTAATATACATCGTGCATTAAATATGAGCCATACAGAAGTTATTCACTTACCTGCTCCGTTGCTGGCGTCCCCGTCTCCATAGCTCCGTCTAATTTCGGGGTCTTCTTGCTTTTTTAGACGCGCTTGCGCAGAAGGGTCTTCTTCTTTTGGTCGGTCCGGGCACGAGCGGCGCTCTGGCTCCGCCCCCTTCTACGTGTCATCGCGTAGCTCCGCCCCATCACGTGTGCCTATTCCAGCCAATCAGGAGGCTGGAATCGGCAATGGACCGCACAGAGCCCACGATGCACCATGGGAGAAGACCCGCGGTGCATCGTGGGTGAAGATCCCGGCGGCCATCTTGGAGAAGGAAGAAGTAGGAAGAAGGAAGAAGTCGCAGAGCGGGGATTTGGGTAAATAAAAATTTTTTTTTTAATTTTAACACATCCCTTGGGTTTGTCCTGCGCCGAACGGGGGGCCTATGCAAAAAAAAAAACCTGTTTCGGCGCAAGACAACCCCTTTGAGACAAGCCAATTCTGAAGTTCATTTATACCATGGGACTGCATTCTGTCTGACAGCACAACCCCTATAACACTGTTGTGCCTTTTTTTAAAAAAATATTGAGTTTCTCCATTAGAATATGCCAGAACTTACTGATATATGCAGGTTAGACCACTAGAAACCTTCTAAGTTTTTTTTTAGTGCCTCTCCTGTCCAGGTAGTATACAGAAAACTGCATCATCTTGCCAAAGGGGCTACATTTTCATTACTGCAATAGCATTGGGTCAGGAAGGGTACAGTGCTAGGCTAAAATCTGGAGGGGCCACTGTGCTTAACGCATCCCATCATTGCAGTGGGTGATGTGGTGCATTAAAAATCACTGAAACGCACAAAAATAGAACTGACAGCGTTCAAAAAGCGCCTTTTTTAGAAATGCCACGCTAAAACGCTCGTCTGAGAAGCCCCATTGAAATTGATGGAAGCTCAGTACAGCAATTTTAGCAGGAGTTTCAAACCCTGTAAAAATCGCCCGTGTGAGAGGGGCCTAAAGCTTTTACCTTGCCTATGGACCCAAATAGTCAATCTCCAGTTCTGCATCCATTAGACTAGGGCAACTTTAATCACACAACTAAAGCTTCCATAGAAAACAATTTGTACAACTTCAGGATTTTACAAATTGTAATTCAACAACAATTTAGACTTACTGGAAATTTGGGTGGACAGTCGTGTCCCATCCAGTTAAATGTGAAATATGTAACTTTAAGACATGCAAAAAATAAATACATGCAACCGAGTCACATGCAATTTGCACCAAAGTTGCCTGTCTGTGGCTCACAACTGGGAATCACCCAACCAAAGTTGTTGTAGTCAGTAGCGGGTAAAACATGATTGTACGGTCTGCTGCTCTTCTTGGGTATGGTGTATCCCAGTAGACCTTTCACTTGATCAGTGTCTTCTACGATGACCTCTTTGGTATAATTCCTTCTATACGTTATTTCTCATGTAGACACTACACCACAACACTCGGCATTCTTCCATTTCCCGGGGGAACGATGCTGGAATCTTAATTTATCTAGCTGGCCACCGGTGACCTTCCTGCTAATCTCCGCCATGAACATGAGATCTATGTAGCCTATAGATGTTTAGACTCAACGGCTGCATAGAACCGAAGGAAATATAAGCCCACGCTGAAGATCGGGGCAAATTTCCATCTCATGTATTGAAAACCAGAACTTGTGGATTGTGCTTTTCGAGTGGTTTCCCTAGGAATAACCTTCAAGGTTTCTTTTAAATGCCAAGTGAGCCTGTCCTGAGATTTCTCTAAGCATCTCCTTTGACCTCTGCAGAGGTCCTGAATATAAAATGTCTTCAGTGAGTGACCTGAGTGTCCTCTTCTGCAACTGCAGAACAGATAATAAGAGAGTACAAAGACAGAGGCGCGTATTATAGATGGAGCTAACCTAATAGGGAACCACAGCTGCTCTTCACTAAAATCTATGTATTTTTATCCTCGGGAAACCTGTGCACTCGTAACTCTTTCCTCGCCGTCTCGTCATGGCGGAGGGCTTACTGCTACTAACTTATATAGTCCTGGTTACCGTCCTATGGTTTTATTACCTATGCTCTTCATTATCTAAAAGCTCAATGGCTCATAATTGTCTTCGTACAGTGAAGGTCTGTTTTTGATTAAATCCTATAAACTACTGTGAACACTCATAACTAGAATTGTCAGGGTACTAATAGTAACACGATAAAAGGGGGTATAGTTGTATCTATAAGGAGTGTAGACATAACAGTCAAATCCATGGCATCGGAGCCTGGTAGAGCCCAAACTACCTTCTTCCACATAAGAAGACACCAAGAGTAGAAATGGCATGTGGATGGTGGGGACCTGTTATAGATCGAACTACGTCTAGTGACTCCGCTGATGATACGTAAAAATCTAGTTCATTGTTGACCACCTCTACTTCAGAAATGTCACCAATCTGCTGTGTATGGATAGAAACTTATTTCCTTTAATTTGGTGTAAATAGACATCTTAAGGTACCCGTACGCCTTCAGTAACCATCAGTCAAGTTCTCATTTGGCCGATGCCAAGTCCTCCAGAATCTCCCCATAGACATGAGTGCTCAGTTTGTCAGAGCGTGCATGTGTTCTCCATGCGGAGAGGGAAATAAAGGCCCTTTACATGGGCCAATGATCATGAACACCCGTTCATTACAATGCTCAATAACCAGATCATTGCCCTGTGTAAGCAGGCCAGAGATTAGCCAATGGATGAGTAAACTCTCATTGTGTCTTGCATCTTTGTGCAGCCTGAAAATTCATCGTTCTCAGCAGCACATTTCCGCATGTGAATGGGGAATGTGCTGCTGACAGAAGTGGTTCTCTATGGAGGACAAATTATTGTATATATGATCGTTTAACCCCCATAGAGTCTGAATTGGCCCGGGTAAAGGCCAGGTTAACAAACTGTGATCTTGCTAGGAATCGGCCCATTGAAAAGAGCCTGAAGCCAACGTCTGGCACCTCTGGTAGTGGCTCATCTCCTTTGGGAAGAGACGTTTGGACATATTGAAAATCAGCATGCCTGATCCTTGTTTTCCCCAACATCTACATTTAGGGCAGAGTTGGGACACCCCTATACGCATTTGTCCGTGTCAGCCATCCACACAGGGGTTGTCTCATCAAACACAATCCCCCTAATTCAAAACCCAACACCCCACCCACAAGCAGCAAATTTAGCTGGAAGAGCATTCAACTGGGTATATATTTCATCTGTGGCACTACATGGTGGTCATTCAGGTGAATGGTCACCATTGATGGTTCAAGTTCACCGGGGCGAGAGATGCTTCTTGATAACATCTCTTTGAGCTGATTTTTAGAGGGAAGGTTTCAAGTAGGGGACGCTCCCTCAATCTATAACATCTGTTTTCCCTAATAAAGCATATAGAAAAGAGTATTTCCAACAGGCTTGAAGAAACACGTGTCTTTTATGTTTTGTCCTGTATCTTCTCACTACTCCAATAATTTTACATTTTAAAGCATTCTCTTCGCTCCTCGCCTTGGTATTCTGCTTTTTATCAGCCAGGCTCTCTACCGTTTCTAAACAATGCTGTCCCTTTAAAATTGTGCTCATATTGATGATGTAGCCATATTGGTTGTCCATTTTAAATTGGCCTTGTGGATCATTTGTTGTTAGAATAGTCTACCTATAACAATAAGATCATTGTCTTAGAAGAGAATTCAAAAGTGACAACCAATATGGCCGCACTTCCTGTAGTCACTTTTGCAGAAATAGTCACAACAACGATAAAGAAAAAATGCCATTATCTCCGTAAGATAATAAACTTATTACAAGGATTTGGCTGCTACTCTAACTTCCGACTTACTGATATATGGCCAATTATACTCTTGCGGTTGAAATCCTCTCCCAAATAAGTCTAGCAGACCAAACACTCACTGAGCAGGGGGTTGGACCCGATGACCCTGAAGGTCCCTTCCAACTCTACCGTTCTATGATTTTACGATTCCGGGCTCGTGTGTATTTGGCTTCAGCCTTCTGCACCTTGGAAAAGAGAAATGCATCCAGTTTGGATTTATTGTGTCCATAAAAGACCATAGAGAGTCATGAACTCGTTCTTTACAAGGTTGGTAATTAACAATGTTCTACCCGTTGTTCCTATACATTTTACGATTCCCTCACAGCTTGTTCTATCCATACGGTGCCATACATGGGCCCAAATTATACCAGAAATCAATGATTCCCTAGTACTGTACATGGTTCCTGCTTTGTTTGCTTGGTGTGGGCTCATACATGTATAGAGGTCTATTGATCTACGTGGTCTGGTTCTATTTACTTCTATCCTGTGATATAGAAACATAAAATCTACCGGCAGGTGTTTAGTTGTGGGGCGTAGTTACAGGGGCAAGAGTTAGTGGTCACATCTGGGCATTGGGGACTGACTGGGGTCCCCTCTGCCACATAAGAAGACACCAGTATCATAAATGGCACATTTTGGATTTCACTTTACGGCCTTGGAGCAGCTTTAAGTGGTAAAGTCCACCCTGTCTGTCCAGTGTTCGGAGAGGTTAAAGGGGTATTCCCATCTCCACTCTAATGACATATGCACAAGAACTGAGCCCGACTACTCCCAGCCCGGCTGTACGTGGAAACAGCCTTAAAGTGAATGGAAGCTACAGAAACCACATAGCTCAGCCAGTTCAGCTGTTTCCATACCCCTGGACCCCACGTGCAGAAGGTTATTGCCATTTTACTCCTATATTCGAATTTGGCTATGAGCAACATCTACATGGAGTCTTTATGTTCTCCTCGTGTTCGCATGGGTGTCCTCTGGGTTTTCCAGTTTCCTCCGGTCAGAAGCTGTGTTGTGTCTCCTTAAGGAGAGCACCCAAAAAGTGTGTGGAGACACCTTGGGGGTGAGTGGGTCAGGGGATGGTATAGTCTCTCCCCAAGAAGAGCACCCAAACGGGGCATGGGGACACCTAAAAGAGGAGGAAGGAGACTTCTAAGGCGATGATACTCTGGGAAATTTATGCAAATAAGAAAGATGGAAAAATACCTCTATAGCGCCATCTATTGGATGGCGGCATTACTTCAAATGAAAATGACTTATAACAAGTCTTATTGATGGGAATATGAAGCGCAACAAACTTGCGATTTTTGTGCAATGCCTTTTTAACATTAGAAAATTTTCTTGACATTTGCGTTAAAAATCCATAGCGATATCATAATCGCCAGTGTGCAAGAGCCCTTAAAGGGGTTTCTGGGACATTAAAAAAAATTATGGAGGGTTCAAATGGAAAGAAAATACTCATGTATGACCACTCAGCCACTCACAGAATTCAGCGGTGATTCTTCTATGAAGCCTGTGAATGGCTAAGCAGTCATGTGCACAATGAATGGCATGGGACCACCCGACACTTCTTCCGTGTTCCATGCAGCAGGCACAGGGACTGCAGTACTGGACTGAAAGTCGCCAGGATAGGTGAATATTCAATTTTTCTTTATTTTAACCCTTTATAATTTTTTTTTCTTAATGTCCCGAGAAACCCTTTTAGCTGCTAAATTCTGTTTGCTTGCAGCCACCACTAGGGGGAGCTGACTGTAGACAGTTTTATTATTGAGTTCAATGTCTAAACTGTATGCAGTCAGCTCCAAAGCTCGCCCCTAGTGGTGGCTACAGGTAGCTGCAATGCTGGATTTAAAATCTATATTTACACAGAGGATTTGGAGCTCTTTATCAGGAAGCGGGGCTCTGCTCATTAGAGAGGGATCGGGAGATAGAAATCTGAATTATGAACCTTATTCAAGGCCAGACTTTCATATAATTTAAGTTTTGCGCCCTTCTGGAAACCTCTCCCCTGTGAGCTCCGGAAAGGCCCCTGATGTTACACGTCCCGCGTGTTTTTATGTGAGCCCAATAAAGTGCTGTAACAGCTGCTGGTGATGAGCGGCGGTACCGTGCATATTGATCGGTGCGGTCTGTAGCTCTGCGTGGCGCACATTACTTCTTGCCTCTCATCCTTTCTCCTTCTCACTCGGCTTCCTTATCACGTCAAGTGTCATACACAGTGATTTGTCTGTCAAACAGTTTTCCCCTCCATTAAGTTTTATGCATTCTAGCTGATGTCGCACGGAGGCCCCGGTGCGTTTTCTGCTGAGGTTGCCGATTTTTAACGTGTACCCGTTTAAGCTGCTGTTAAGTCTTGTACAAACCCCGTAAAGGCTGTATATCCTTTCTTTTTATCACAGGCAAGGCTTTGACTTTCCTGCTGCTGCAGCCCCCCAGCCCTAAGCTCCCTCCTCACAGCACCATCCGCAGGACGGCTATTGATCTGATTGGACGAGGCTTTACGGTGTGGGAACCGTACATGGACGTATCTGCTGTTTTAATGGGTCTTCTGGAGCTCTGCGCGGATGCCGAAAAACAGCTTGCCAAGTAGGTTCTCCGTTTTACGGTCAATACAGTAAAATTCACTTTATAGCGGGCGGCATCCATGGGATCCATCAACAGCCGGATTATTCGGTTTAACCCTTTAATAACCTGAGTGTTTTGGTGCTAAATGACCGGAGATATTTATTTTTTAGTGATTTTCAAAGATTTGTTTTTTTTCTTCTTTTTTTGCATTTTATTTTCTGTATTATAACATTTATCTTATAGTAATATTTTTTTCTTTGCTTTTATTCGAGGCGAATTGTGAAAAAAAGTTTATTTTTAAAACTTGTTTTTTTATGTCTTTTTTTTTTTTCTTTTTATACGTTGATTTTACATTTTTTATACATATTATATGTGGACACAGAGTTTATTTCCTACTGCGGTTTTCCACTGTGAGGGCTCATTCACACGGCGTATTTGCTCTTCATATTACATGCATAATTCGGACAGCAGAACCCCCATTGATTTGTATTGGGGTATTCAGGCCAACACTTTCCACACGTGTGAAGTAAGTCGCAGCATGTCCCATTTCGTCTGAAATTGCCCATTAAAGTCTACGGGGTCGTGTAAGTATGCAATGAGAACGCATTTTTTTGCAAGCGTGAAAAACGCAGTGAATACACGCACGTAAAAAAGTAAGAACGACCAAATATGCAGGAAATAAGTTCAGTTTTGGTCTGTGAAAACGCTACAGATTTCATGGCCGTGTGAATAAGCCCTAACTGCGAAATCGATCAGGACGCCTCCACACTACAATCTCATGTGCGGTTCAAGCATACAAGAAACCCCCTAGAAATAAATGTACCAACGCGCGCGTCTCTATGCCTACGTTTACGTTTTTAAATCGTATGTGCGGAATATACCTTTTAATACACTTAGATCCGTTTTTGATATAAAAAATTTAGACCTCTCTTGCTCAACATTTTTTTTTTTTCATAAAGTTTTGTAGTTCAGTACCTTTTTTCCCTCAAAGGCATTTGGCCACAAAAACGTATGCATTGAGCGCATGGAAGCGTACCGCCATACGTCCCCTTACTTTTCCTGTTGACTGCAATATTTTAAAAAAGGTGTGCGTTTCACGGATGGCATATGACCGTGTGGACGGGTCCTGAGGGCTCATCCACACGGACGTATTTGTGCTCCTTATTACGCGCATATTTTTTACGAACAGCATAAACCCTCCTGCTGTGTAATGTATGGTTTTCACGTGGGTTAAAAAAATTGAAACGGGTCATTGTGCCGTTTTGTAACCCAAGACTGTGTCCATTGAGGCTCACAATCTAGGGTCCTTCTACGCGGCCAGATCATCAGTGAGCATGTTGGTCGGTGCGCGTTCATTATGTGTCACATGGGCAGATGATCTACTGTATAAAGACGAATGATCATTAACCCCTTATCCCCCTAGAGCGCAGGTTTACGTCCTGGCTGGGAAGGGGTTCCTGCAAGTGGACATAAACTTACATTCTATGGATGGCGAGGGCTTAGATTTTGAGCGCGCACCATGCACAATGGGAGCCGGTTGCGACTGACAGCTAGCCTCCTATTCCAACAGTGCGGATTGGTGAGATCACTGATCCCCACTGTTAACCCCTTACAAGCAACGATCAATGCTGATCACAGCATATAAAAGGTTCATATAGGCATCACTAAGTAATCACAGAGAGCCAATAGGTTGCCATTCCGTATGATAGCTACGAATAGCAATAATGTATTGCAGCGCAGTGGTACAGCAATGTATTCTCAGAACGATCATAGGATTGCAGGCTCAAGTTCACTAGAGGGACATAAAAATGTGCAATAAGATGAAAATGAAGATGGTAAAAGAAAAAAAACCTAAAAAATGGTAAAAACTTATGGCCGCACTTCCCGCTCTCTCTTTTTAATAAATAATATGTAAACGATAAAAAACCTACATACTTGGTATTGTCGCATTTGTAACATCTCATACAGTAAATTGAACACGCGTTTAATCCTGCAGCCTAACGCTATTAAAATAAGAGTTTCGTTGATGGAAAAAATAATAAAGTTGTGGGACTTTGATTGCAGAGATGTAAAAAAAAATGGCCAAAAGGGTTTTGATTGTGTAAAACTGTACCAATAAAAGCTACAGTGCGCAGCACAAAAAAACGAGCCCTCATACGGCCATGTCATCGGGAAAAAAATGAAAATCCCCCCCCCAAAATCGTTGTCCTTAAGTTCAAAATAGGCCGTATCACTAAGGGGTTAAAAGGAGCCTGTCAGCAGGTTATGCTGTGCAAACCACATACAGCATAAACCCGGGACAGGGATGTTTATTATAGGGCAGCGTGTGTTCTCCTGAAATGCTGCAGATTGACACAAACCGGAGCCTGGAGTCATGGGGGCGGAGCCCTGCCCACATCTGCCTGCCTACATGCAAGCAGGGAAAGTTCTCATAGGCTATATGATGTGGGCGGGGACAGGCTGACAAGGCTCCACCCCCATGACTCCAGGCTCTGTTCTGTGCCAATCTTCAAAGTACATTTATTCTGAAACGGTGCAGCATTCGTTTCAGGATAACGCACACAGCCCTGCAATGTCCCTGTTGCATGAAGGCGCTCATGATTGTAAAATGCATTTTCACAATGTGCCAGGTGTCTTGTTTTAGGAAGTTTGGGTACAGGAGCGGATTATGATATTTTTTTTATAATTCTGGTCTAATTTCTGTTTTGCCAACAGTGTGAAAATTCTCAACAATGAGAATTCTTATTATGTGTTGTTTTCCACAAAATTTTGGGGTACTTTATCCATTTCAAAAGGGTTTTTGTGGCGAAAATGTGTTTTGTTTTTTTTGTTTTTTTGTGTTTTTTACTGGATTTTTATCTTTTGAATGAAACATTATTGAACTTATTAAATGCTGTTTTACAGTCCCTGGGGATTGAAGATGCAAAAATACAATTGTTAGGATAGTACACTGCACTACTTATGTAGTGCATTCTACTAAGCCTTTGATAGCAGCCTATTAAACTCCGATGGAGGCGGGACCTAATATGCTGAGTTACATGGCAGACATAAAGCCTTTTTCAGGCTCCTGGCTGCGATTGGAACCAATTAGCAACTTACCATCACACTGCGGGGTGCCATTGGGTGACAGAAGGAGCCTCCTCCCTCTGTCATCTGCTTCCATGCTGCATCTGCTATTGATTGTGGCATGTAAGGAGTTAAACTGCCAGGATCTGAGATTTCTCCGTTACTGGAGATTAGAGCAGGAGCCTGGCTGTCAGTAGTCAGCCAAGCCATTTCTTTAAAAAGATGTATTTGCACTTTTAAAGCCCATTAGTGCGCTCCGTAAAAAGGCATAACGGCCTTCACTAAGGGGTTTAGCACATTCATCAGTCAGATGTCCCTTGACTCCATCACAGTCATTCCGGTCTCCGTCACTCCCAAACAAGGAACTTGCCGCAGCTGTTCATCGTGCTTCTTGCCACTCAACCAAACACAGGCTTTAGCGGTGATTTTGCCGTGAACGGCACGTGAAGTCTGTGATTGGCTGAGCGGTCACATGCACAAGGAGCGGCACGTGAAATCTGTGATTGGCTGAGCGGTCACATGCACAAGGAGCGGCAAGTGAAGTCTGAGATTGGCTGAGCGGTCACATGCATAAGAAGTGGCACGGGAAGTCTGTGATTGGCTGAGCGGTCACATGCACAAGGAACAGCATTTGAAGTCTGTGATTGGCTGAGCGGTCACATGCACAAGAAACGGCACGGGAAGTCTGTGATTGGCTGAGCGGTCACATGCACAAGGAGCAGCACGTGAAGTCTGTGATTGGCTGAATGGTCACATGCACAAGGAGCGGCACATGAAGTCTGTGATTGGCTGAGCGGTCACATGCATAAGAAGCGGCACGAGAAGTCTGATTGGCTGAGCGGTCACATGCATAAGAAGTGGCACGGGAAGTCTGATTGGCTGAGCGGTCACATGCACAAGGAACAGCATTTGAAGTCTGTGATTGGCTGAGCGGTCACATGCACAAGGAGCGGCACGTGAAGTCTGTGATTGGCTGAGCGGTCACATGCACAAGGAGCGGCATGTGAAGTCTGTGATTGGCTGAGTGGTCACATGCACAAGGAGCGGCATGTGAAGTCTGTGATTGGCTGAGCGGTCACATGCACAAGGAGCTGCACGTGAAGTCTGTGATTGGCTGAGTGGTCACATGCACAAGGAACGGCACGTGAAGTCTGTGATTGGCTGGGTGGTCACATGCACAAGGAGCTGCACGTGAAGTCTGTGATTGGCTGAGTGGTCACATGCACAAGGAACGGCACGTGAAGTCTGTGATTGGCTGGGTGGTCACATGCACAAGGAGCGGTTTGTGAGCGCTGTGGCAACTTACTGCTTCCAGAGCGGCAGTGATAGACTCGCGGACATCTGACCGGTGAGTATGAGTTTGATATTTTCAATATTCCCCACTATCGGTCATTGCTGGTGTGGGCTTGGACTTAATAAGGTACACAAAAAAGTACCGCCAGATACAGTCACAATGCAGCAAGATAGAGAATACACACAGCAGAAGCCGAGAATATCCGTGAAGACTCGCGTACGGAGCAGAAACCAGGAACAATGGGGAATAAAAGCCGCTTTTTGTATGTTTGCTCTAAAAAAAAGTTTACAAAGAGCCGGCGCATGGTGTGCCGGAGGGAACGCTATTTCCTCCCAGTTCCCTCTACACGGCGACCACAGAGAGTCCTGCTGGTCCCAGCATGGAGCAGCTATTATATGAACTCTGCCACTTCTTATCTTATCTGCAGTTTTCAGCAGTCGTTTTATCTGCTGCGCACACTTATTCTTCACAGCCGCCACCGCCGCCGCTATAATGCCGGCTATAAAGGAATATGTCACACATGCAGCAAGCCACTCGCTAATAGGAGGGATTAGGGATTCCCTTCTACTCTTCTGCCTTCAAGGCACCAGACATGATGATAATCACAGTCATCCAGGAGTCGCACTCCCGAAAATCACCAGTAAATAGAAGACCTTGACTTGTCCTCTTGTAAAGCCGCCACCGGCTGCGTACGTTATACGGAGCTCCTCGGTGACTTCTAGGATTCTTAATAGTTTATACAAGGGGTTAAATGTTCCTCGTCATACACTCCTCAGCTGCTGCTGAACCTCTTTTGAAAAGTAAGGGGGCGATTTCTGTCTACCATTAAGTGGAAGGTTTGAGGTGTGTTATAATATTGTGCGGCAGCTAAAGTGTGCTTTACGATGTTCTGCAGCAGCTGAGCTGTGTATTATGGGGTTTTTAAGCATATTCAATGTTGTGATGTTCAGCAGCTGAGCTGTGTATTATGATGTTCTGCAGCAGCTGAGCTGTGTATTATGATCTGCAGCAGCTGTGGTGTGTCTTATGATGTTCTGCAGCAGCTGAGGTGTGTCTTATGATGATCTGCAGCAGCTGAGGTGTGTCTTATGATGATCTGCAGCCGCTGAGGTGTGTCTTATGAAGTTCTGCAGCCGCTGAGGTGTGTCTTATGAAGTTCTGCAGCCGCTGAGGTGTGTCTTATGATGTTCTGCAGCCGTTGAGGTGTGTCTTATGATGTTCTGCAGCCGCTGAGGTGTGTCTTATGATGTTCTGCAGCCGCTGAGATGTGTCTTATGATGTTCTGCAGCCGCTGAGGTGTGTCTTATGATGTTCTGCAGCCGCTGAGGTGTGTCTTATGATGTTCTGCAGCCGCTGAGGTGTGTCTTATGATGTTCTGCAGCCGCTGAGGTGTGTCTTATGATGTTCTGCAGCCGCTGAGGTGTGTCTTATGATGTTCTGCAGCCGCTGAGGTGTGTCTTATGATGTTCTGCAGCCGCTGAGGTGTGTCTTATGATGTTCTGCAGCCGCTGAGGTGTGTCTTATGATGATCTGCAGCCGCTGAGGTGTGTCTTATGATGATCTGCAGCCGCTGAGGTGTGTCTTATGATGATCTGCAGCCGCTGAGGTGTGTCTTATGATGATCTGCAGCCGCTGAGGTGTGTCTTATGATGATCTGCAGCCGCTGAGGTGTGTCTTATGATGATCTGCAGCCGCTGAGGTGTGTCTTATGATGATCTGCAGCCGCTGAGGTGTGTCTTATGATGATCTGCAGCCGCTGAGGTGTGTCTTATGATGATCTGCAGCCGCTGAGGTGTGTCTTATGATGATCTGCAGCCGCTGAGGTGTGTCTTATGATGATCTGCAGCCGCTGAGGTGTGTCTTATGATGATCTGCAGCCGCTGAGGTGTGTCTTATGATGATCTGCAGCCGCTGATGTGTGTCTTATGATGTTCTGCAGCCGCTGAGGTGTGTCTTATGATGTTCTGCAGCCGCTGAGGGGTGTCTTATGATGATCTGCAGCAGCTGAGGGGTGTCTTATGATGATCTGCAGCCGCTGAGGGGTGTTTTATGATGTTCTGTACGCACGTTGCTAGAAGACCAGATAGCAAGTGGAATAAAGGAAGCCGGAATTTATGGGCAGACAATGCAGGACAGAGCCTGGGGAGCAACACACCATCCAGACTGCTGTCTGCAACCTCCGCTTGTTCTCCTGACTTTTCCTCCAGAATAAAGTTTTTTGTATTTTTTTAAGTAGTTTATACTACTTTCAAAAAAGTAGTATAAACCAGCATAGTCCAGAGAGCAGTATCCCATTCTGAAGGCTTTTAGAACACCTATCACCACGACAGCACAAGAGAAGGTTGCCTGGAAAATAGAAGGTTTGGGCAACTTTCTGATGCCGATCGATGGGTTCCAGGAGCTAGCCTGAAGAGCCGCACTCCATATGGCGCAAAATGCCCTACAGCCATATTTAGCCCTATATTTGTAGGGGTTCTCAAGAAGTAAATTTAACCATCTCTGTTCTCATCTGACCTCACAGCACCACCTCACTTCAATAGGTGCTGGAGCCACCACACATCAACTGATTCCATTGTCTGCCCAAGGCCTGGACCTCGGGGATATTTCCTGTAGCGCTGTCCTCGTATTCACACCATGTCAGAAATCTTTGTCCTTAGATGCCTCCCACTTCATACGTGTTCTGTACATCACTTAACCCCATGTGTCTGTTTTGGGGGATGGCTGGATAGGAAATTGACAGTGTAGCACCCCCTCCTTTTTTCTTTAATTTACCCAAATAGAAGCAACCTACCCCTAATACATTCATACCTTGCCCCCAATGACAGTGACCCTAAGGAAAAGTGGATTGAGACTCGTTGCGACCGTATCAATAGGAGTCCCAAACAACCATTACAACATCTCCTGACAACTTTCAGTTTACTGCTAAGACGTCTTTGGTCCCTCACTGCTGCAGCCATTTCTAGCCTCTATAGCCACACAAGTAAATTCAATGTCCAAGTATAATAGACCAGTACTGCCCCGTCGCTCTTCATACCACAAGTGGCACAGGAGTGAATAGAAGCAACACTAAAGTCCTTCTGTACCAAGTCTCAGGCGGTGCTCTGTAGCCCAAACAGTGCATAGAACGACCCATCAGAGCTGGAAAGCCACGGCGATCAGAAGATATTACAGAGTTCTGTTATTAAAAACTCAATGTCAAAATGCGGATGACTGAGGGAGGCTGAAACTATTCTCCATGGCACTTCTTCCCTAACAGACTGCTCCCTATAGCCACTACTGTCTCATAGAATGCTCCCGATTGTGCCCTGACCATTACAGACTGCTCCCAATACCCTCATCACTCAAAGATTGCTTCCACTGCTCCCTCAACTCTCACAGACTGTTCCCTCAGTCACTTGGATTGCTTCTGTTGTTCCCCTCTCTCGCAAACTGCTCCCCGTGCCACCGTCTCTCTCGCAGACTGCTCCCCGTGCCACGGTCTCTCTCGCAGACTGCTCCCCGGGCCACGGTCTCTCTCGCAGACTGCTCCCCGGGCCACGGTCTCTCTCGCAGACTGCTCCCCGGGCCACGGTCTCTCTCGCAGACTGCTCCCCGGGCCACGGTCTCTCTCGCAGACTGCTCCCCGGGCCACGGTCTCTCTCGCAGACTGCTCCCCGGGCCACGGTCTCTCTCGCAGACTGCTCCCCGGGCCACGGTCTCTCTCGCAGACTGCTCCCCGGGCCACGGTCTCTCTCGCAGACTGCTCCCCGGGCCACGGTCTCTCTCGCAGACTGCTCCCCGGGCCACGGTCTCTCTCGCAGACTGCTCCCCGGGCCACGGTCTCTCTCGCAGACTGCTCCCCGGGCCACGGTCTCTCTCGCAGACTGCTCCCCGGGCCACGGTCTCTCTCGCAGACTGCTCCCCGGGCCACGGTCTCTCTCGCAGACTGCTCCCCGGGCCACGGTCTCTCTCGCAGACTGCTCCCCGGGCCACCGGCTCTCTCGCAGACTGCTCCCCTCTTGCTCCTAGCCCCTTCATCCCCTTCATCATTTCTGCACAAACACAATATACAGCTATCAGACCGCTCAATAGAATGGCGTGTAGACCATAAACTGTTAATATCCCAGCATCCAGTTGGTTTTTCCGCCTGCAATCGGCTCTGATCTGGCTTTGATTTGATACCGCCACAGCGCGACTCTCTGTCTCTTCGGCCTCTTGTGTTGCTGATGATACCACATCACCGGCAGATAAGGGAAGTCAAAGTTCTCAGCCAGATACATGCGGTGAGCCGAGGTCAGAGCGCCAGAGCTCTCCGCTTTTTGGTTTTATCTGCGGGCTTTGTGTTTCCATCCGTGAAATCTGCAGCGACCTTTGAGCCTTCCCAGTTTCTTCTTCTTTCTGGTTTTTCAAGTAGCTCTCAAGGAGTTTACGTAAATGCTTACATTCCATCTCTTATACTGCGATAAACTTTATGGGAAAGTACCAAGAATCCAGCGCTGTTGGGACCGGCGAGATGCTGGATCATTGGAAGGTCACACATTGATGGATATTCGATTGAAGAAGAACATTAGTACTTGATTAGACAGTTATTACCGTCTCATAAAAAGTGTATTCTTCATTGTACTCTCAGGTTACTCCTCTAGTATTGTGAGACTTAACCCCTTATTGACAAGCTCATTTTTTGCCTTGAGTACCGAGCAATTTTCATCAAAGCATTACAAGAGCCATAACTCATTGACATAGCTGTATGAGGCTTTGGGTTTTTTGAGGACAAGTTGTATTTTTTTAGTGGTATCACTCTGGGATACATACACTACCGTTCAACAGTTTGGGGTCACCCAAACAATTTTGTGTTTTCCATGAAAAGTCACACTTATTCACCACCATGCGTTGTGAAATGAATAGAAAATAGAGTCAAGACATTGACAAGGTTAGAAATAATGATTTGTATTTGAAATAACATTGTTTTTACATCAAACTTTGCTTTCGTCAAAGAATCCTCCTTTTGCAGCAATTACAGCATTGCACACCTTTGACATTCTAGCTGTTAATTTGTTGAGGTAAGCTTGTGAAATTGCACCCCACGCTTCTAGAAGCATCTCCCACAAGTTGGATTGGTTGGATGGGCACTTCTGGCGTACCATACGGTCAAGCTGCTCCCACAACAGCTCAATGGGGTTCAGATCTGGTGACTGCGCTGGCCACTCCATTACCGATAGAATACCAGCTGCCTGCTTCTGCTGTAAATAGTTCTTGCACAATTTGGAGGTGTGTTTAGGGTCATTGTCCTGTTGTAGGATGAAATTGGTTCCAATCAAGCGCTGTCCACTGGGTATGGCATGGCGTTGCAAAATGGAGTGATAGCCTTCCTTATTCAGAATCCCTTTTACCCTGTACAAATCTCCCACCTTACCAGCACCAAAGCAACCCCAGACCATCACATTACCTCCACCATGCTTAACAGATGGCGTCAGGCATTCTTCCAACATCTTTTCATTTGTTCTGCGTCTCACAAACGTTCTTCTTTGTGATCCAAACACCAAAACACTTTTTTCCAGTCTTCCTCTGTCCAATGTCTGTGTTCTTTTGCCCATCTTAATCTTTTTCTTTTATTGGCCAGTCTCAGATATGGCTTTTTCTTTGCCACTCTGCCCTGAAGCCCAAAATCCCGCAGCCGCCTCTTCACTGTAGATGTTGACACTGGTGTTTTGCGGGTACTATTTAACTCCTTCCCGCTCCTGGACGTACCTGGTACGTCATGGCAGCCTGGTACTTCCCGCAACATGACGTACCTGGTACGTCCTGGAGATAGCACGGGATCACATGTGATCCCGCGCTATCCCGCAGCGGGAGCCGGCTGTCAGTCACAGCCGGCGTCCCGCTCCAACAGCGGGGGGACATCGGAGATGCGCCCGCCGCTGTTAACCCCTTCCCTGCCGCGATCTAAGTAGATCGCGGCAGGGAAAGAGTTCACAGAGGGATCGCGATCCCTGTGTGTCTCCGGCCGGAACTCGCGATGTTATCGCGAGAGCCCGGCCTGTCACCATGGCAACAGGACGCCAGACACTGGCGTCCTGTATTGCCTGTGCCTATAATCGCTGTACAAGCGATAAGGCATGGCAGAGCAGTAGCTCTGCCATGCCTTATGACAGCGATCATAGGCACAGTGATGTAAGTCCCTCAGAGGGACTCAAATAGTATAAAAAAAAAAGAAAAGAAAAGTGTAAAAAAAAGAAAAATGTAAAAAAAAAATGTAAAAAACCCCTTTTTTATGCTTTTTCTAATATTAGCATAAAAAAAGGGAAAGAAAACTAAAACCCCACATATTGGGTATTGACGCGTCCGTAACGACGTGTACAAAAAGTTGAACACGCTTTTTATTTTGTACGACAAAAAGCGTAAAAAAAAACGCTAAAAAACAGAGGCAAAATGCTAATTTTTAGCATTTTGCCTCACAAAAAATGCAATAAAAGTGATCAAAAAAGCCGTACATTTCCCAAAATGGTACCAATAAAAACTACAGCTCGTCTCGCAAAAAATAAGCCCTCAAAGAGCTCTGTACATAGAAAAATAAAAAAGTTACAGGACTTTGAATGCAGCTATAGAGAAAAAAAAAAGATTTCCAAAAAAAGGGTATTTTATTGCAAAAAAGTGTAAAAACCTAAAAAAAATATAACAATTTTGGTATCGTTGTTACCGTACCGACCCGCAGAAAAAATTTAGTGTGTCATTTATGCTGCATGATTAACGCTGTAAAAAAAAAATAAAAAATCTATGGCAGAATTGATGCGTTTTCTCTCCCTGTTATCATTAAAAAAAAAAAATTAAAAATTTACGATATTGTCTATATACCCAAAAGTGGCACCGATAAAAACTACAGATCGCCACGCAAAAAACAAGCCCTTACACGGCCGCGTCCACGGAAAAATAAAAAAGTTATGGCTTTTGAAAAATGGAGATGGAAAAATACCAAAAAAAATCGCTTGGTCCTCAACGCCAAAATAGGCCATGTCATTAAGGGGTTAATGAAGATGCCAGTTGGGTACCTGTGAGGCGTCTGTTTCTCAAACTAGAGACTCTAATGTGCTTATCTTCTTGCTTAGTTGTGCAACGCGGCCTCCCACTTCTTTTTCTACTCTGGTTAGAGCCTGTTTGTGCTGTCCTCTGAAGGGAGTAGTACACACCGTTGTAGGAAATCTTCAATTTCTTAGCAATTTCTTGCATGGAATAGCCTTCATTTCTAAGAACAAGAATAGACTGTCGAGTTTTAGATGAAAGTTCTCTTTTTCTGGCCATTTTGAGCGTTTAATTGACCCCACAAATGTGATGCTCCAGAAACTCAATCTGCTCACAGGAAGGTCAGTTTTGTAGCTTCTGTAACGAGCTAGACTGTTTTCAGATGTGTGAACATGATTGCACAAGGGTTTTCTAATCATCAATTAGCCTTCTGAGCCAATGAGCAAACACATTGTACCATTAGAACACTGGAGTGATAGTTGCTGGAAATGGGCCTCTATTCACCTTTGTAGATATTGCACAAAAAAACAGGCATTTGCAGCTAGAATACTCATTTACCACATTAGCAATGTATAGAGTGCATTTGTTTAAAGTTAGGACTAGTTTAAAGTTATCTTCATTGAAAAGTACAGTGCTTTTCCTTCAAAAATAAGGACATTTCAATGTGACCCCAAACTTTTGAACGGTAGTGTATGTTTTTTATAACTTTTATAAGTTTTTTCAACTTTGTTGAATTTTTTTTGCGTCTCTCGGGGTGCCTTGAAGGTGTGATAATTTGCCTGATAGGGTAGTATACTGAATTACTTATGTAGTGCATTCTATTAAGCCTATGACAGCAGCTTATTCAACTCTGACGGAGGCAGGGTCTAATAGGTCAGGTTACAAGACAGACATGAAGGCCTTTGACAGGTTTCCGGCTGCATGGGAACCCATTGGTACCTTGCAATCGCACTGTGGGGTGAAGATGGGTGGCAGAAGAAGCTCCCTCCTCCTGCCATCTGCTTTCATGCTGCAGTTGCTAGTAATCGTGACATGTTAGGGGTTAGGCTGCCAGGATCTGAGGGCTCTCCGCTACTGGTGGTTAGAGCAGGAACCTGGCTGTCAGTAGTCAGCCAAACACCGCTTTTAAAAAGATGTGTATGCAGTTTTAAAGCCCATTAGTGAAGTCCGTAAAAAGACATAATGACCATCACTAAGGGGTTAAATGATCACAGCATGTGACCTTGGACAAGTAAAGTCTCCCCATGCTCCAGTAGATGGATGACGTACGCATGAAGGAACGCATATATTACCAAAACTTCTACATGCTCTGTTTGATCTCAATGATCAAACCGAGAAATGGCTTCCCATTACTTGACTGGTACATCTTCACAGTCTTCGGATCGTTTCATCGTTGTACGATTGTCCATGGATGAGGACTTGAACCATATCTTTCCACTGCGCACCGCCATACTTGTCGCCTTCCTTCAACCCTGCAAATTCTGGAGCACAGATACACTCTGATCGTCCTTGGCTACACGTTATCCCCTCCCCACAGGTTGGGCAGTGTTTCCTTTTCAGCCTTGGGCACACCTGGAAAAAATGTTTACCATGGGTTGCCACTAACGAAATTGGGCTGTGGTCAAGGACGTGGCTTGGTTTGTGGCTTATCGCAACTTATGGTTTTACTTCCAGGATTTCAGGCACCCGGCGGCCTCTAGTGAGTGCAGCGCCACTGGCCACTTCCGCATAACCTGACTAGAGGCTGCCGGGTGCCTGGGGAGGGGAGGCGCCGAGAGTGTAAAGATTTGGAGGTGAGAGGGAGCGCGGTATCTTCTGAAATCAGCTGATTTGGAGTCAAAATCCACGCCGATGACTCTTATTTTGACTTTGCCTTTTGTGAAAATGTTGCAGAATTTTGCGCTGCTGATGATCCGCAGAATTCCCACTATGTGTAAACATACCCTAAGGCTGGGGCCATATGGGCTGATGTGCTGCGAAATGTCCCAGCAGATCAGCAGCGGAAAGTCTGCCTCAAACCCGCCCTTCATTAAAAAGAGGTGAATTCTGCAGTGGAAACAGCGATAAAATGGACATACTGCGGAATTAAATTCGGGTTTTCTGCGGACTTTTTCCGCAGCTTGTGTTCGAGATTTTCAAAATTTCATCCACTTTGCTGCTACTGTAAATGCTGTGGAATTTCCGTGTGGAGGGTCCTTACGGACATTCCGCTGCAAATCTGCTCCATATGGATCCAGCTTAAAGGGATTCTCCAGGGAGCGGCCGCCGGCATACCCCGAGATCGGCGCTTGGAATGAAAGGCGCAGCTCTCATTGAAATCAATAAAAGCTGTTCTTGCAATCACAAGCAGCGGCCACTACACTAGGGTCGGAGTAGTGCCTCTGCTCCGACCCGACCCCCAGTGTACCCTAGCGGGCGCTGCCTAAAAAGCACATTTGAGGTTGGCTGAGTATTTCCAGCCTGTGGGCCGTGGCAACACTGAGGGGTCCTCACGGCACGCCAGGGTGCCACAGCACCCCGATTAGGCATCACTGGGATAGGGGATAACTTGCTTATCTCTTGGGGTCAACACCTTCTAGGCGCTTCATTCATTCATTCATTCATTTATTTATATCAACAAAGAGTGTAATTTCAGGGCTGCAAACTGTATGTGAAAATTCATTTTGTAATGTAGTGTGTAAAAAGAAAAAAACCAATAGGCACCTGGTGGTGGCGCTGTTGTTACTCATGGGAACCCTTTGCATTTTCCGTCTTGCACATTTAAAATGACACACGTGGCAGACAATCCGCTGCCGGCTCTATCAGCAGAGGCTCATTCCCAAACACGGCATACAAAACGCTTTGGTCACATGGCGCAGTCACGGTTTGTGCTTTTACCACAATTTTAGCCAAACTGCGAGGTTTATTGGGTTTTAGACACAATTCTTGTATTTGCACATGATGCTCTCCTGCGGTAACTACTTCAAGTTAGTCATTCTGCTGTTTTTGTTGCCGCGGGTAATTTTCTTGTGGGCTGTCGATGTGATTATTGCGGTCTTATGTGTAGTTTTTGCTTTTTTTTAATTATTCGCCTTCTAGTTTCTAAATTAGTAAATAAAAATGCAACGTTACATCACAGTAGATTTTTGGCTGTCTGTTGCCGAAATGTTGTAGATTTCTCTTGCAGATTTCATTCATTAACATGCAGAGTGAGGTCCATGGCTAGATCTGCAGCAACATCCACATTTAAATGGGAAGATGGAACAATGCCTCTGCAGCGCCACCTATTGGAAAGCAGCATTCCTGCAAGTCAATGTCAGACCTTTTAACAAGCATTGTAACAATGACTGGGAATATGAGCCAAAGCCTGAGTCTTCTCCATAAGGAGAACAGAACCATACAAGGACAGCTGTTTTGGGGTGATTGCCCCTCATCAGTGTGCACCAGGTTTCCCTTAGGAGAAACTATACCCTTCCCATACAATATCTATAGGCCTCTCACTAGCCAAGCCAGAAACCTACTGGACACTGAGAAGGAGCATGGTTGTGGCTCATATTATGGCTTTGGCTCATATTCCCAGTCATTCTTACAAGGCCTGTTAAAAGCTCTGACATTGAGTTGTAGAAATGCTGCCTTCCAGTAGGTGGTGCTGTGGAGGCATTGTTCAAATCTTAATATTTGCATATTTCCCAGAGGAACATGGATGGCCTTATAAGTGTCCTCATGGCATCTAGATGCTCTCCCTAAGGAGAAATGATACCCTTCCCGATCTTCCCAGATGTAACACAAGCTGATTTGATTGTGGATTTGTAGTTTGGTTGCACAATGTAATTTTCATACTAAATGAACCCCCTGTTCATGTATGTTCACGTGTAACAGACGTGCTGCAGGTTTTCTGCAGGGGAACCTGGCTACTGAAAATCACCAGCAGTGTGGATTAGATGTCAAGAATCTCATCAATGCATTACGGAAAAAATCAGCAGTGAACATGCATTTTAAATCCGCCGCGTGTCACCCGTCACCACAGACCGCGGGTTCTCAGCGCGGATCCCACATCTTCAAACAAGTGGACGAATTCCGTGTCAAAATCCACATGTTACATGCAGATTTGGGCGCAGAGTTTGGTGTACATCGTGATATGGGTTTGCTCCAAAAATATGCAAAGGGTTGCATTGACAAAGCCTTAGGCCTCATGTCCACGGGGAAAATCAGATCCGCTGCAGATTCTACATGTAGAATCTGCAGCGGGTCCCTCCTGCCCCGCGGACATGAGCGCCGAAAATAAGAATTTAAAAGTATTTACCATCCGGCGCGGGCGGAGAAGATCAGCTGTTCCTCACGGCCGGATCTTCATTTTCGGCCGGCGGATGAATTCCTGACGCCGGCGGCACGTCGCCGGCACGTCGCCGACGTGCCGCGCGCATGCGCCGGGCACATCCGCCGAGCCGAAGCAAGGAAGATGCGGCCGTGAGGAACAGCTGACCTTCCCCGCCCGCGCCGGATGGTAAATACTTTAAATTCCTATTTTAGGTCTCCCGCGGATCCGGACGGCTTCCATAGGCTTCAATAGAAGCCCGCGGGAGCCGTCCCCGCGGGAGACCCGCACGAAAATGGAGCATGGTCCGGATTTTTCCATGCTCCATTTTTTTTTAAATCCCTTTTATTGACGATCCGCGGGTATTTATCTACCCGCGGGTGGTCAATGCATCCCTATGGGATGCGGATCCGCATGCGGGAGATCCGCTGCGGATCTTAAATCATATTTTGCCCGTGGACATGAGGCCTTAGGGATGGAATAGGATGTCCTGCAGGCCGCGGGGAAATCCGCACTTACACCTGTGGATAGTGGTGTGGAAGGCCATAGTTGCAGATTTGGCTGCGCCCCGTGGCGTACTTCTGTCCCCTGTGAAAGCTCACCAAGAGTATATTCACACAGGCGTTTGCCAAATGGGCACAATTTTATGCGCGGTTTCTATCTTTTGACCATGCGTTTTTAATGAGTCTATAAAGGAACGCTTTACTCCAATAATTCTTGTTTTCTTTTTATTCTGGTCTCCCTGGTTTTTATACTGGATCCCACCGGCATCGTGTAAGTGCCATGGGTTTTGTAAAACACCCTCGTACACGTGGATGAACGGTTCTAATACAAGAATTGAACCAAAATTGTTGATCCTGCGATTTTTTTTTCCTTTTTAACCTGGAGTAGTTGTCCGCATGAGAGAAAGGCCAGTATGACTAGACCCATTCAGATTCCCTATTGACAATTGGCACAAGCTGTGACCAAAAGTATCCAGCATACTTTTACTACATTTGTGATGTGTCTTAGACACTTTTTTCGACCCGTCTGACAACACGGCTTGGCTTTGTGCGACATGGGGAGTGACTTAAATTTGCCAGATAGCACCAAAATATTGACGCAATTTTTGGTGTACCTTACACCAGCTCATACGTGCTCTAGAGTTGGACTACACGGTCCTGAAACGTATCAGATGTATCATGCAGCAGTCATTGGGATAAATCTGGCACGTTGTAGGACTGTCTCATTTCAGTTTGCCCTCGCTAACCATTAGACCGTATTAGTAAATCCGCCCCGTATTTTTGTGCCATTTTTTGGGCTTATTTCTTTAGCTTTCCGTGCGTTTTTAGTGTCATTGGTGATTTTATACAGTTGCAGCAGATTTGGCACTTTTGTTCTACAATTTTGGTCAGCAAAATAAACGGGTTAAAAATGGAGGTTTTATTACAGGTGGTTTTTAGGGTCAAAAAATGCTACCAAAAAAGTGTGTGAAGGAAGCCTTAAAGGGACTTCATGTTCACCACAATTCACTGTTAATCTTTATATTACTTGTCCCAGCCGGATATATGGAGGGGGCGAATTTTTGTTGTTAATTTTTTTTGAATTCGTACTTTTCAATCTGTGATGCCAACTCCATTGTCCGGTGTAATACATCCATTGCTGGAAACTCACAATCGTCCAATTTAGTTTTTTTTTTTTTTAAGTCTTTTTATTTTTTTGCAGTTTTTTTGTTAACTTGTTAAATGTGTAAATACTTTGCTTTAGTAATCAATAACATAAATAGAATCTGTTATTTTACTCGTTTAATTGAATAGTGTTGAAATCTGCAGAAAAACTTTACATTTTTTTTTCTAGACCTTTTAACGATCTTGGTTTGCAGGCCGACCCGTAACTACGTACGTAGGCTGGCTCTATACATTAACTGTATACATCGGCCTCTACACAAGTGTTGGTATCACAGATGACCTTTGGTTCACTTCTTGTCTAGCACGGCAGGCCGTACAATGGTTGAGGGAATCATTCCTGGCCGGATCCCCACATACTGGAGTACATTGCTTTCAAGCAATTCTGCTATCATTAAAAGAGGCCCGGAGCTTCAAACAGCCCTGCATTCACACAAGTGTCACATAAGCCGATACACGGCGACATAAAATAGACCTTACAAAGGCCTGTTAAGCATTCCCATTCAGCATTTGGATGCTTGAATTCCCCCTAAATACTGCATAAAAAGGAGACGTCTCCGGGTTATATCCGGCAAAGATCAGATCTTGCCAAATCACTCGCTAGTCAATATGCTTAACTAGACCGCGCTTCTGGTTTAGTTTTGTTTTTGTGTTTTTTGGGGTTTTTTTTTGTAGAAATGATACAATTCAAACATGATAATTAAAGACTAAATTCTAAATCACCAAAAACTAAATTAATGACAGCAAAACTCCTGAATCTCTTCTATTTATCTTTTTGTCTGTGAATATTATACCTTTATATCGGATACACCAAAAAAACACATATTAAAAAACCTAAACATTCCATAGAGTACAATAGAGAAGTGAAAGTGGATTAGTTTACGAACGCAGTGCGCTAGGCTGAGAAAATACCCATTGCCATCTAATTCAGCTTATTACCCCCACAATATTGATCCAGAATAAGCCAAAAAAAAAAGAATGTGGTAGAAGCCAATTTTCCTCATTTAAGGGGAAAAAAATTATTTCCCGACTCCAATCTGGCAGTCAAAATAATCCCCGGATCCCCGACCTTCTGAAGTAGCACGTATGTTTTTTTTATATTGGTTTTTACTAATTTTCTATTTGATTTACTGTATATTGATTTTTTTGTTTTTGTTTGCTTTTAGTCATTGGACAGCATTTCTTACAAAAACAGACTTCTCACCGGTCTGTCCGCTTCTTTATTTTAGCGCTAATCTTTTTGTTATCGAATACAAATTTTATATATAACTGAAATTCCCATTTGTGAATTTTAGGCATTTTTGTACATTTTTATACTCACATAATTGTTGATTATTCCGCCACATCCGTTCCAAGCATCATCTTAGAGTAACGTTCACACGACGTTTACTGTTCACATCACATTTTAGCCGTCCGTCAATTGTATACAACTTACCTATAGAGTACAATCGGCCACACGCAGTTCAGGAGCGCACCTTTTGACTACCTTTAACCTTTCTTATATTTGTGTCCTTTTTTGTGTGTGAGATCAATAAGCCTAGCACACCCCGCGTACTCCATATACTGCAGATTTTTCTTTACATTATAGTCAATAGAAAACATTTCCATACATTTACCGTATACGGTTTTTGGTTCACAAATGCCTAAAGAGATCAAAAAAGCTATTGAACTGCAAAAGTGTAAGAGAAAAAATGTACATGGAGATCATATACCGACCCTTTTTTTTTTTTTTTTTTAAATGGCTCAAATATATAGAAATATATGGCTATATGTGTAACATACACACTAAACAGTTATGCTTAAAATTTCATACATTTATATGTTTTTTTGTGTAGCTTTCAATGTATACATTGCACACACATGAAAAAGTATACAAACTTTTTAGTGTATATGTTAAATGTAATGCAATTAATTGCCATACATTAGGGTTTTTTTCAATTAAAAGTATGTTTTTCACTGTAAAGCCTCTTTTAAATAAAGTTTTATAGTTGAACACAATTTTTTTTAAATTAGGTATTTGATAGCAAAAAAAGTTTACGTTGGAGTTATGGTTTTGGACAGAAAAACAGACTTTTCTGTATGAACGGATTTATCAGATGATGGAAATGAACCTTATTGAATATAATGGGGTTCGCTCAGTTTCCATCATGGTGTCCAACTTAAACCTGGACATCAACGGAATCGGGGAACAGAGGCTGTGAATGGAGCATTTAGCAGTGATATGAGCAATCACTTTTACGTGAGCTAATATACCTCTGCGTATGCTAATATATCTCTGCATATGCTAATATACCTCTGCGTATGCTAATATACCTCTGCGTATGCTAATATACCTCTGCATATATTAATATACCTCTGCGTATGCTAATATACCTCTACGTATGCTAATATACCTCTACGTATGCTAGTATACCTCTGTGTATACTAAAATACCTCTGCGTGTGCTAATATACCTCTGCATATGCTAATATACCTCTGCATATGCTAATATAAAGCTTTATGTTTCTACACAATTCTAATTGGCTATAATATAAAGAAGCGTATATATTGGGCGCACTTTTTTAGTGGGTCAAAAAAGCACAGTATTCTACATTTTTCTATCCCACAAAAAAAATGCCAAAACCATAATGGAGGTCGGCGTAGTACGATGCGTAATATTAACGGTGTATCTCTGGCCATACATCACAATCGCCTCGTTCCTACAATATTTCATAAATAGGAGATACATGTAGCAGCAGCGATTCGTTCTCTTCCACCATCCGCGCGGCGTTGGGGCAGCGGATCTTTTTTCATAAGTAATTTTAATCTTTCTGTTACATCCTTACCTGTCAGAAAGATTAGTATGCCTCTCAGTTGGTGAATAAATGAATGTATCAGCACATCGCCGCCAGCAGCCCCGGGCAATTTTCATCATGATAAATTGCATAATAAGCGAGAAAGTGTTTGCTTATTAATCCATAACAAGATTTAGATTGAAAATGGTCCCTAACATCCGTGACAGGTACAGTAGTGACAGCAAAAAGGGAGGCGAGCAGGGTGAAGCCGAGTCACAATGTGCGCACAGGGGTGAAGCGTGCATTTTACCCTCCCCGGCACCCTCCTGCTGAGCTGCCCCCTTTTGTGCATGTACACAATAACCGTGCACAGCTGCCTGGCTTCTGCTCCGGTGTTAAGCGTGCTTTATGTAGGAGCTCTCCGCAGCCTTTTCTTCTCCACCCCTCCCACCCCCCCCAACCATTTTTAATTTCAGCTCACATATATTGATGGAGAGAAAGCAGAGAAGAGGCAGCGAGTGAAATAAATGTGGGTTTGCTGCAGAATGTTGCTTCACTTCGAAAGAAAGAAACTGTATTTTCTTTTCTGGCGTTTAATAGAGTTTTGATTCTGTGCACGGAGAGTTGCAGATTGAGGGACGCGAGACTGTGGCTAATGGAAGCAGAGGTGCTGGTTAGTCTGAGCAATAACTGTTTCTGGGAAAAGAATTGTATATTAATGGGGAAAGGACAGGAGGGCGTTTTACTTCATTTGTCATTTATCTATTTTCCCTTTCATAAAAAAATGTAAAGAAATTAAAAAATACACCCAGTGGCCCCCGACCCGCTTACGATTAGAGCGTTCTTGATGGCAAATTCTCCCCGTGACCCCGGGGTGCAGCATAAAATCACATGACAAGTTTTCGTGGATCAGTTTCAGTGTGAATCCACATTAGATGGGAAAATCCAGCGATCTGAGCGACTTCCAATGAGATCCGGTCATCGGTGCTAGACTAGCCGGGCCGGGATGTCACTGCCAACTGTGGAGTTTTCTCGTGTAGCGGTGTGGAGAATATACAGAGAATGGTGTGATCAAGGAAAACATCTGGTAACGGGATCCTGCGGTAGTAAACAAGTCCCCACAGATAGGTGTCGGAGATCGGTCAAGGAAATTGCAGCCAAGGTCAACCCTGGTGCTCCAACTAACCTGTTCGAAGGCACAACTCTCCCTTCCTTAGCACAGTTGGGCTATAGCAGCAGGCGACCAGTTCCAGCTGCGATTGTGATTAAGAGAAACCGGAAGATGAGACTCCGGTGGACAGAAGAGCGCAATAATTCGATCAGCGGTAAAACATCTCCTGGTCAGATGGATCCAGATTTCTGTTGCCCCGTGCTGATGGGAGGTCAGAATTTGACGCAAGCAGCATGAATTGATGACCCCTTCCTGTCAGCTGGTCAGAACACGTCAGCACCTCCATCTAGTGTGCAGCAACTACAAGAAGTTTCCTGTCCGCAGGGGCCGATATTACCGAAGAACGATTTCATCACCTAATGGAACCCATGCCACAAGAATTTGCTGTGTGCTGAAGACCAAAGGAGATCCATCACACTACTGGATGGGGGTCTGTAATAAACTGAATATCCAGTGTGTGTATAATATACACTATAATATAATATGTAAGCAAAGGTATTTTAAAACATTTTCTTATTTTTTCCCAGACATTTGCAAAAATAACAAAAAGACCAAATAATTAGAAAAAATACTTGCAAAAAAAGGGTGTGGGAACATGCTCTGGTATAATGGCCTCTGTTTGCTGCATTCTAAGATTTTGTTACCAGTCAGGTTATGTTGATAGCCAGTGATGATAGAAGCAGGAGTGGAGCTATGACAACCTTGACTTCTCTTTTATACCTCTTAGCGCCATCAGCTGGACATTAAAATGCAGAGTTGGACATCACGTATAGCAGTCGCCTTCCCTGGATAATAATGGTGCCTCCTAGTACTCAGATGTCCCCAGAGCTTAAGGTGCATTTACACACACAGATGATCGTTCAAAATTCATCAGAAACTTACAGTTCTGAGCGATCATTTTGCATAGGTACTAATGGGCTAATTAGCCCTTCAGTACTTCATTGCATGTGTTTAGAGAACAGCGGGTGGTCTGTTCTCTAAATACATTGCTATTGTTCTGCAGCAGGACAGCGGCTGTTATCAGCTGTTATCAGCGTTGCCCGCGCAGAACACCGTGTGCGGTCCATCTTATAGTATCGTCCTGAGGGACGAGGATTTCATCTGGACCTGAAGTCAGGGGACGAAAAGTGCACCGTAAGTGTACGATGGGCGCACGTTTACACACAACGCTTATTGCTCAAAAGTTGGCTTTTGAGCGATAATAGTTGTGTGTAAAAGGGCCTCTCCAGTAGGACTGAAATATGTAACAACCAAATAGTTAAATGAGCAGTAAAACCTAACACTAGTAGCTAACAAAAATGCAAGAATAGGAACCCAACAATGGATGATAGGAACAGAAGGATAATGGTAATCGGGTGAAGAGGGTGATGATATCACAAAGTCGAGCAGTTGGTGAACAGATAACAAACTCATAATAACTGATTCTAAAGGCCCTTTTACATGGGACCGTTATCGTTCTGGGGTTTTTCAGGATCCTGTGGGGTTTTGAACGATAATCGTCCCATGAAAAGCAGGCAGAAACTGAATGACAGGATGAGAACCATCCTGCTGCTCATAACACCCTGCTATGCTAGATATTTGTCTTTAGTGTAGACCACTGACTTAGGGCAATGATCCATAGGTTTCATGCACACGGCACGCACGGATTCTGCATGCGGATTTTCGCAGCGCAAGACCAAGTCAGTGCGGAAATGATTTTTTAAAAATGCTTGCTGGCAATTGCGGATGCAATCTGTTTTCCGTATGAATGTATGCGCAGCGGATCGTCTGTGCTGAAAAAAAAATCACAAACCCAAAATGACTGTTTTCCCCCTCCTCCCCACCGCCCTGTTTGATCCCCAAGCAACCAGAGAGGTATCTGCCTACAAATCCGCAATGATCTGCAATTAAATTGCTGATGCATTGCAGATCGCTCGCTTCCATAGAGATCAATGAGCCCATCCGCGAGGAATCTGCAGTAAAATGAAGCATGCTACGATTTTCTTTTCCGCATACGGAATCTGCCAATCAAATCCACATGTGTGCGTGGAGCTGAGGGAGCTCTATGCTTTACTATGGGCGACTAGTACAGCGGATCTCCCACGCGGGTGCCGATGGCAGATTCCACGAATCAAATCTCAGTGTGCATGAGGCCATAAGTGGGCGAATACCATCTCCTTCCACTGGGGATAATAGGTATTGCAGGGCTAGGTAGACCAGAAAGGTGCTGGAAAGAGTAGCTAAGGGCCTAGGTGTTACTGGGACCTTATATCCCAAAGACAGAAGGCAATCTATGGAGGGAAAAATAGGGATCGGGATCAGGCCCGGTGAAAAAGTGAGTGGGTTTAAAGTGTGTGTCTGGTTACAAAATGACTTTTTAAAACTGGGTCCAAATGAGTTAAAACAAATTGTACTTACCCATTTTTGGCCCTGGTGATTCAGAGTGCAGCCCCGCGATTCCTCCGGTCTCTGATGACCGCAAAAGGCAGACGGTCGCTGACAACCAGAGGCCACAGTGTCACCATTTCAAACTCCTAGCATCGTGGCACCCAGGATATGAGCGCTGATGTCAGGATAACGGGGGGGTGACGCTGCAGCCTCTGGCCGGTAGCAATCCCCTGACTACTGCCTTCAGCACAGATCAGGAGGATCGCAGGGCTGCAGCGCCGAATCACCAGGGCTGAAGATGGGGGTAAGTACCGTTTGTTTTAACTCATTTAGATCGGATTTCAAAATCGCACTTTGTAACTGGACAACTCCTTTCTAGTGACACTTAACCTGTGCGTCTGGCACTCATAAGGCGGCTGGCATAAGGTCAGTCAGATACAGGTGTGACCTGGCTGATTTTAGTGCAGGGTTGTCATTTGCACCAGTTTTCTCCATTTTATAAGGCACAAAATAAAAATGGTGTGATGGCCACAATGTTTTTGCCAACCCCTTCACGCCATGTGGTGGGTTTGGCATGTGCGCTCCTCCTGTGTCTTCACTCCCCTTTATATTCATATTGCGTGGGGTTGGTAGTTCTTATGTCTCGTGTCTGTATTTTGTGATTGGAGTGTCTCATAGCTAGAGTAGCTTCAGGGGTTAGCAGTCTTTGCAACGGCAGGAGACAGCCCCTATTTTTATGTATCCTCCCACAGTTCCTTGCACCGCTGCTTTTCCCTGATTCAGTATGGACCAATATAGTATTCTGAACCTCCACACCGTTTTGGAATTCTATTCAGGCACAGTCTTACTCAGGCAGAGCAATAAGGGGCATCTAACACTAATTAAAAATGAACATTTATGTGTTAGTCATGGCTGGTACAGGAACGCTATCTTTTCTCCTTAGAGAAAGCACCTAGAAGGTGAGTGAGGAGACTTATAAGGCCATTCATAAGGGAGATGGAACAATACCACTGTTGGTGCTGCAGAGGTATTGTTCCTTCATGGCTGGTAGAAACCGCTGCATTGTAGTGTTGGTCGTCAGGGCCCTTTTACACAGAATGATCATCGCTCAGTGAACAGAGGCGGAGCGGGATGGGGATCGTTCCTGCCTTCATTCACAATAAATAGATAGTCATTCATAAGTGAATGACTGACTGGCTGATACGTCGTTTAGTCTTCTACATGCAAGAAGCTAACAAATTCTCATTCGTCGTTCAGTCGGGGCATGCTTTATACTGAATGATAGTTGCTCTGATTCCCGCTGCATGCTGGAATCTGAATGATTTATTGGTCCACACAAAGAGGCCCCAAGTGTTTTTCATCCCATGTGTTGTAGGGAACCAAGATGACTAGAGCGATAACCTTGTTGAGGGCTGGGGAGCAATGGCCATCATGGCCCCTCTCTAGCACTGGGGTATTTGTCAACCAGTACTTTATCTTACGGCAGTGGTAGGTCAAGCACTCTACTTCATGAAACCACAAGCTCCTGCTTTCCCTGACCTCCAGTACAGCTCTTACCCGTCCCTTCCAGGCATGAAGACCTGCAGTTGCATACCGTCTTGAAGTTGTTGCACTCCGGTAATACATTTTGCGATGTGGCTGACCGTATTCTCTCCTCAGAAATGGAGGCAAATGGAATAAACATTGATTCCTAATCGCATTTATACGTAATAATTGGGTAGAGAAGTTTGCTTTCATACAGTGCAGAAAACAGATTGAAGCGGTTGCTGACTTATTATCATTGGCTGACAGCATGAAGATTCCACTGATCCCTTAGATGACATCCCGGATCACGGTGTGCATGATAACATACACTGCATCAGGGGAACGGTTCTTCCTTTTTTCTGGGAAATGTTGAATTAAGACTGATCTCCAGCCAAAAACCCCTCTATCTTGCTGTGCAGTATGTGTCAGTCTGACAGCTACCATTGTCAACCATACTACCGCCCTAGGGACCCTCCCTCACTCAGAAGTCATTCGCATTTAGTGAACCCTTCCATACGTATGACTGTTCCAGAACAGACTTGTTAGTATATATCTGTGTCAGTATCTGGTATCGGCATAATTTACCCTATTACTTGTATTGTCCCTAAAACAGATGAATGTAACTAACTTTTTTTTTTAATTCGCATTGCCTTCAGTCGCCAAAAATTTGCTTATGCCTAGTTCCAGAGCAGCATGTAAATGAGTTCCGGACCTTTCGATGGGCGGTTCCACCCCCAACTCATCCATCCTTTTTCCACCCTTCACATTCTCAAATATGCCCCAGGAGATACAGATTGACCCTGTAGGCTGCATGCATCATTGGCGTACTGTGCATGCTCCGTAGTCCTGACCTCAGCGGATTCACAATCATGTCCCCATATCAATCTATAAAGGGATGAATAGACTTCACTGTTCTTGCACCAAAGCTGGTAATGCAGTCCAGCCCCATTGAAGTCGAAAGGGTATTATGGAGACAGAAAACGTTTCGAGTTTTCACCCATCTACTGAATGCATGAAAACTAATAAACTGTAGGGGTCCGACTGCTGAGGCCTCTGCTGATTGAGAGAGAATGGGGGTCCGGTTTATCTCCAATGGAATGGAGCAGAGGTCGTATGGGTGCAATGCTCTATTCATTTCACTGAGAGCACCGGAGATGGCTGAGGGCAAAGTGCCCGGCAATCTCCGGCACCGTCAATGAAAAGAATGGAGTGGCAGTACTCTCGTACAGCCTTCTCTCTGTTCTCTTGGATGCCAACTGGACCCTCATTCTCAGGATCAGTGATGGTCCCAGCAGTTGGACTCCTACCAATCAATCTTTGCCTCGAGAATACCAGATTTGGCCTATGCATAAGAGTAGCACTGATTTGTTGTTTGCGCATTGAACTTATTGAAGGTGTTAATCGTACCCTCAGAAGCCCATGGCCACCGCAGTCACCTAAGTCCACAAACCTACCTTCCCATATCATCAAGCCCAACAGTGGTGGTTATAGATGAGGTTGCCTGATATATAGTCTTGATCAGTAATTAGCTACACAATCTCCTGCTTTTCAGGGAAGTTTTCACCAATATGGAGATCCAGTGTTGTATACAAGTCAGTTCACAGGAACCTGGGGGAGCTGGAGGAATCCCACCCTGGATTTATGGGTTAACCCCAAATAATAATCTTCTGTAAGTCATTATGACTTGGCGTGAACTCTTAAATAGAGCGTTATCTTGTAGGGCTTAAATGGTCTTATCTTTAGACTTTGAAGTTTTAGAAGTACTTCAGATACTGGCTGTAATGTCTAATCGTCCTCATCATCACAGTGTAGTAGGATATAGTTGGATCTGGTCTTCATGATAATATGAGACCCCCTCCACAGAGATGTTTCATATCCCGGATGCAGTACTATACTACTATAACCTCTACATTGTCACTTCATCTTTATAAGAACACTTATCTTCATATTTAATTCACACTTCATCCCCTCCTTCTCTTTGTACATCCTGTTTATTCTCAAACTCAATGGCCCCTTTCTTAGAGCCCCCCCGGCCCTCTCACAATTGGCGCTCCCCTGTATGGACATTCTCCCCGTGACCCCGGAGTGCAGCATAAAATCACGTTTTCCGTGAATCCGTTTCAGTGTAAATCCACATTAGATGGGAAATTGCAGCAACTTCCACCAAGGCCCGGTCATCGGTGCTAGACTAGCCGGGGCCAGGATGTCGTTGCCAGCCTTGTCATAGCAGAATTCAATATCCTATTTTGATACCTGGTCTGATTTGGTAAGATTGTGTGAATTCATCTAGAAGGGCCTTTACAACCCTCATTATGTGGTCATTCACCGGCCTTAATATCCTGTGGATATTGGAGAACAATTACCCCCTTTTGACTGCTGTGGAGAAGTAGTAACAGTTGGTGATGCTTTCGGAGGAGGCCTTCTAAACCTGCCTTTGTCTGCAGCTCCAGTCTGTGCGGAGTGTGGCAGCTCCATCATCCGCTGAAAGCTGACATGTCAGCCAGCTGGTCCAGCTGCAGGAGGGGGTTAATCTCCGGCCGCATATTACCACTCCTGAGTGATGTTAATGAATTAGCAAGGAGCCTGTTGCTTTTCAAACTGTTTTTTTGCCGAACCAGCAATAACGGGAGAGGTTGTCCTATAGGCAGCAACACGTGCGGGGGTGAAAGAGATTACCACCATCCTCCGTCTGCACAAAGCAAGATAACACAGCGCTACTTTCCAATGTATAACACTGGGGTATTATTCCCAATGAGACGGGAGGCGGTGTGTACGACGTAGGTCCATAGTGTGTTGGACGCAGTACAGACATAAGTCATTATCGAATGTTTGCCTGGTCAACTTAAAATTAGTTACACTGATCCAGTCGCCTTCCAGAATAGCAAAATGAACTTCTGGTAGGGATCTGTAAATTACAGTACTGCACTATCCTATCAAAAGTAGTTGGACACCTTATCAAGAATCAAAAGTAGTAGTATTTCCATACGTTATTACTTAGTGGGGCTCCTTTTGGCGCTAGATTATGCATTCTTTCTATAAACAACTCATATGCTTCAGCTGGTATTTCCCTCCATTCATCCTGCAAATGTCTGGCAGTTTTTCTCAAAGAAGACACATCGGCCCATCTACAGTGGTGCAACGAGTGCCGTCATCAGATAGTTGAGTAATAGTAGAACAGTCTATGGAGTGAAGAATCGCGCTCCTCCATTTTTAAATCAGATGGATGTACCCAGGTGTGGAGGAGCCTGGGGAACACCTTTTGTCAAAGTGTGTTGTGCCAACAGGTAAGTATGGCGGAGGTTCCATTATGGTCTGGGGATGTTTTACGTGGCATGGTCTTGGTCCGTTGGTTGTAGTGACAAGACTCATGAACATGGAGGTATACCCGGACATTCTAGACAATAATGTGCTCCTGACAATGAGGTAATGTTCTGGGAATAGTCAGCAATACTTCCAACAAGACCACACGCCTTATGACAAAGCTATTGGTTTGAGGATATATATATTTCATGATTGGACTGGCCTGCAACCTACTGAACATCTTTGGGGTGAACTGGAACATCAGGTCCGGAAATTTAAACATCGTCCGTCATCTTTGAAAGAAGTCAGCAGATGTTTGAAGGATGAATGGAGGGAAATACCAGCTGAAGTGTATCAGATGATAGTAGAAAGTATGCCACAGAGAGTGTCCAGTGTCACTATTGTCAAAAGAGCCCCACTAAGTATTAACATATGGGAATTAATACTACTTTTGTTTCCTGCTCATTTGTCAATTACTTGTGGTAGAATAATGTTTTCTTATGTCTGTTTAGGCTTTGCCTATATCACATCTTAGCCTTCAGACATATACACCTCGAGTATTGCCCGATGTACATCACTGACAAAAGGCTCCAAACCTTTCTGTGATATACATTACCCATTACCTTACTTTGTAAGAAAACCCATTCCATGCACTATATCTGTTTTACTGAATCCCTCTGCATAGAGGAGTGTAGAATATAAAAAAGAAAGCGTGTATCGCCGTATACTAGCCCAATGGACTAAAAGGACCCTTTTTGACCCTCTGTCAGCTGAATGGTGCCCTATTGATGTACAGTATACAAAAGGAGCTTTTCCAGTGTATGTGTCAAACAATAGGGCTCAAGCATGGTGTAAAAGGTAATCCCAAAAGGTAAGTTATCCGTATCGCACTGCTGAGACCCCCATGATCCCAAGAACAGGGGTCCTGTATCCCACCTCCTCCTCACTGCGCGGTTACTGCAACCCTCCCCATTCCATCCTCCAGGCACCCATTGTACGCTCAGTCAGTGCTGCATTCGGCCTGGCGTCACTGAGCGTAGGAAGAGCGTCCCGGCAGTGACTAGCAGAGCGGACATGTGACCACTGTTCTCAGGGTGGGGGTTTCAGCTGAGAGCTCCACCTCCTATAATAAGTTATTCACTATCTTGTAGATGTGGGATGACCTTAGATTGTGGGACGGCTCCTTTAACAGAGCCTTATTCTGTTGGATGCTCTGCAGAGTAACACCACAGATGATTGTACAACCCAACGATGAGCACCTAGAAGGGGCGGTGAAGACAAAAAAACATGGCTAGTTTTGTCCAGAAACAGCACCACACCTGTCCAAGGTATGTGGTCTTACAGCTTGGCACGATTTTATTAGGAACTGATGTGTAATACCAGACTCAACCTGTGTACACGTGTGGGGCTGTTGTGGGAAGGATGACGCTCAAACGGGAAAAAAGCTGCTGTTTTTCAAACCCTGGACAAGCCCCTTTAAGGGGAAATTCCACCAATTAGGCTGGGTTCACACAGGGCGGATTTGCCGCGGTTTTGCCGCGGCAAATCCGCCCGCGGCTGCTAATCTCGGGATTAGCCAGCCATGTGGACGAGATTTCTCAGAAATCTCGTTCACACGGGACGGCCAATCTGCTGCGGTAAGTCCGGCTGAGGCTGGGTTCACACACGGCGGATTCCCGGCGGAAATCTCGCGGTTTGGCCGCAGCAAAAACCGCGAGATTTCCGCCGGGAGAACCACCGCGGTTTAAGCCGCGGCGGCTTTGAAGCGGCCCGGCCGCTCGCTCTTTCGCTGCGGCCGGCGCTCCCATAGAGGAGAGCGCGGCCGCAGTGGAATGAAAAAAAGAATGGACATGCTGCTTCTTTTGAAACCGCGGCTGCGGGTTTCAACCGGATTTACCGCAGCGGATTAGCCGTCCCGTGTGGACGAGATTTCTGAGAAATCTCATCTACATGGCTGGCTAATCCCGGAATTAGCGGCCGCGGGCGGTTTTGCCGCGGGCGGATCTGCTGCGGCAAAACCGCGGCAAATCCGCCCTGTGTGACCCTAGGCTAAAACCGCGGCTGCGGCCGCCGCGGCCGCGGTTTCAAAACATGCAGCATGTCTGTTTATTGTTTACTTACGTCGCGGCCGCGCTCTCCTCTATGGATTTCCTACGGGAATACGCCTAGTGTGAACCCAGCCTTAGTATGATCAGTTTTCATCATCTCACAGTTAAAATCTACGGTAAATGTTGTGCAGTTTAGTGAATACTCTGATTTTCATATTTTATTACTTTACCAGGGTGTTTTTCTTTTCCGTTCTTGTCTAAGGCCGGGGTTACACACAGACTTTGGCCTTGACACGTCGGATGGCCAAAGATCAGTGTCTCCTTGTTTGCATCTTCTCTAAGGGTACAGAAAATAGGAAATCTATACTTGGCCCTGAGGCATGATGGGAGTTAAAGTGAGAACAAGACAGAATCTATGTAGAAATAACTTATTAGTTTTAAAACCGTTTTTACCATTTGAAGGCGTTCTCAGGGGGTTAAACCTTGATCTCTTACCCTAAAGGGGTTGTGCTTATTCATTAGATAGAGGATAACTTTCTTATTGGTGGGTTTCTAACCAGTGGGACCCCCACCCATCCTGAGAACAGGGGTCCTGAAGGTCCCTGCATGAACTGAGCATGCACACATCCACTCCATTCATTTGCCAGGGATTCCTGTGCACCTGAATTCGGCAATCTCCGGCTGCCCTATTGAAATTAATGGAGCGACAGTATGCATGCTCGACTGCTGCTACATTCACGCCGGGACCTTAAGGACCCCTGTTTTCGGTATCATTGGGGATCCCAGTTGTTGGAACCCTTGCTGATCAGTTACTTGTGGATAGGGGATAATACAGGGAGCACAGCCTGTTTAGAGAGAGGCCATTAATGTGCAGTCGGCATAAAGAAGGGGGCTGCGGTGCATGTACCAGTCATACAACCCCTTCATTGTCTACTCATACACAGTTATGTGCGGCTGTCTTTGGTACTCTAGTTCTTCCCATTCACCAGATCTATTGCGGGAGCTCTATGAAGCTGTCTAGAAAAAAAAATTCTTTCTGTTGCCCATATCAACCAATCACAGTGCAGTAATGATTTTTCAAGAGCACTGGAAGAAATGAAAGTGGAGCTGTGATTGGTTGATATGGGCAACACACTTAATGGGCCTCATTTATCAAAACTGTTGAAGAGGAAAACTGCCTTATTTAACAACCAATCACTGGGACAAGTTTGTGTACGATTTTCATGCTTTTTCCATGTGTGGGTATCATCCTTGCGTCTTCCCTTTTTACCCACACATGAAGAATGGCGGCTAGCGTATATAAAGCCTCTTCACCTCCTGGTTCAGTGATTTTTTTTTTTAATGGTCCCCATAGTTATATGCATTAACAATAGACCACATTTGCATCATGCAAGTACAATCCAATTTTTTTACACATCCGCTGACTTGAGTAGGTGATTCTCATCTGAGCATCGGACCAAGATAGGACAAGCAACCATTGAAATCAATGTGTTCTATTTTCATGCGTGTTCGGTCTTGTTAAAAATTGGACTATACTTGCAAGAAAAAAACCCACACACATGAATCAGCCGTTAGGGTGCGTTCACACACAGTAGAGTTGGTGTGGATTCTCTGCACTGGAAAATCCACATCAAACTCAACATCAAAAAGGTGTCAAAATCTGCACAATCTGTATTCATTCTGATGCGGATCCGCAGTAGACTTCTGCTCCTTCAAATGAAAGGGTGAAATTAGCTGTGGATCCATGTCAAAATAAGCACAAATTGTGTGGATTTTTGGTGTGGATCGGCAACACAAAATCTGATACATGTGAGGGCACCCTTGTAGTGCTCTCAGAAAATAAAAGCTGCACTGTGATTGGTTGCTATGGGCAAGAGAGACCGCTTCACACATCTGCCCCATTGTATTTACTGTTGTTCTCACTTCCTGTCCACTACTGGAACGAAGGAGAAAGCAACTCTTCTGGCAAAAGGACCACTTAACCTTCATATGGTAACATGGGAGCTCTTTGACACTAGCCTTGTTCATTGCAGTCCTGCACTTTTAAAATGGTACCACACGAGGTTTAATGGCGTTTTCTCAGGAAGACATTTCTATGTCTTATGACACTATGCCCAGGGTCATAGCCAGGCTGGGGGGGCAGGTGGGGCATATGCCCTGGGCGCAACTAGAAGGGAAGGCAGGGGGTGCTGGAACAGCTGACCAAGTTAAGGAGCTCTTGCTGTGCCTCCTGTCATCCTGCAGTGCTGTGCAGCCATCAATGAAGAACTCACTCGCAAACCCAGCCATCAGCGCTGCGCTGTTTAACCCGCCTCCCACACACTCTGCCTAGCAGCTGATTGGGCACAGCCGTGGCTCAGCACAGGAAGGGAAAAGCCAGCTGCCTCCAACCACGCTTGCCTTCAGCGGCCAACTGATAGCGCTAGCGAATCCTGCCAAGAAAAGAAGCCGCTGTCCAGTGATCTGGAGCACAGAAAGAGGAGCGCTGAGACTGCCGCTGGTCACCACGTAACAGGCGGGACTGCGCTGAGCAGCTTTGGCAGTCTCAGCACTACTGTCTCCTGACAAGGCAGAACCGCTGGAGCACAGAGAGTAGAGGGCAGCCGACACTGGTGCCTGCCAGTATTGAAGTTACAGTGGAGCGGAGTGATTGCTGCTGAAATGAAAGCAGCCTCGTAAGCGGGCAGCAAACCAATCGGCTAAAAACAGCTGATTGACCTTGTTACCTGCTTACAAAGTTGCTTTCAGCAGAAGACACTCAGCTCCCCTGTAGCTCAGTGACAGGCGCTAGTGTCGGCTCTCTTCTGCCTTATCAGGAGTACTGAGCTGAGCCACCGTGATCTGCTGTTGATTAGTATGTGACATCACACGGTCTAATATGCCGGTAAGGCAGCAGTCGGAATTGAACCAATGGGGTTGAGTTCAGTAGAAGAGCTGTATTAGGGATGGCAGTCTGTAGGCAGGGACGTAGCCAGGGCGTATGCCCCAGGCGCCATCAGATTGAACGCAGGGGGCCTCGGGAGGCACATAGTGAAGAAAATCTGCAGCCACTTCACAAAGTCCTGATTTCTAGCTGTTGGAGCCCACACTTACACAGGAGGAGTGTTACTAAGGGCCCTTTTACATGGGGCGACCTGTCGGACGCAAATGCCCAACAGGTCATCCCAGTGATAATCATTCCAGTGAATAGACATAGAGTGGACCTGGGATCATTCCGGCCCGCCCGCCTGCAGAAACTGAATAACTAATGAGAAGCAAACTAATTCTTATTCGCCGTTCAGTCGGGCATACATTTACACGGAACGATTCATCGGGCACTTATTGTCGGCCGCTACATAAAACAACCTCTACTCCTGCAGTCACCCCAGCTGAGCACCATGCACAAAGCAACTCTGACTTCATGCCGGCGGGGCTCTGTGTTGGGCTTGGCTGGGGCGGCTGCAGCAATAGAGATACCTGGAGGGGTGCATTCATGCGGGTGAGCACAATATCAATCCAAAAAACTCTGAATGATATCGCGTTTATAGAATTGCTAATCTTGATGTGAGCATCACATCTACCGGTATGTACTTGTGATTTCCACGCGAGTGTAAAAAAATCATTAGTGCTTATAGTTGTCCATGGTAAAAATTGCACCGCACTCGCATGTGAATCGAATGGCACGCGCTGCAATGCATTTTTTAAAACATTTTTTAAAGATGCCACAGGAAACACTTGCCGATTTCTTGCATGGAATCGCCAAAAAGTAAGACATGCAGCAGTGCTGAGAAAGAAGAATCGCTCATGTGAATGAACACATTGAAATCAATGTGTTATTTACACACCAAGTTCTGTCCATATCGCTATCGGACGGATGTGCCCCACAATTGTCCTCAGGATAGACCATCAATAGGGTGCAAGTGGACGACCCCTGTAATGTATAGTCTGTGAGGATGTAGTTGTGCCACCTGTAATGAAGGGATACTGGGCGGTTCGCCTATCTTCGTGTGTCATCTAGTGTCTCTAGTATCAGCCACCATTCAACTGGAAAAACTGAGTGGATTAAAGCAGGTGTCCAAGTGCATTCGAGCCCCGTGTCGCGCAGAGTGTAAGCTCTCGCCTACGACCTGAAGGTTGCCAGTTCAATCCCTGAATGATTCAGGTAGCCGGCTCAAGGTTGACTCAGCCTTCCATCCTTCTGAGGTCAGAAATGAGAACCCAGCTTGGTGGGGGGTAATAAGTAATAATTACCTGAAAGCGCTGTGGAATAAGTTGGTTATACAAATACCAAGATTTATTTTTTATTCAATAACTTCCTCTCACACCTGTACAGGGACATTTTGATCCATCTTCTCCTTTTGGGACAAACCAGGATCCCCTTTGTTTCATTAAAGTGAAGTTAGCAAGTGACAGGCGATACCATTGTTCCTTCTGCTCTTCCAATACACATTCCCTAGACTGGCAGTCTGGGACATCCAGCTACTGAGCTGAGACAAAGAAAAATAACTGGGATTAGCAGTCATCTAAGAGGTCTAGCCACACACCAGTTATACTTTCAGAACTGATAGGATACCTCAAACACAATGCGCCCGCTCCTGTTGTTGTGTGATACCCTTTATATACAGCGTTAGATGTCTAATTGTTGGTAAATTCATGCTTTAAAATATGGCAGCCATAATCCCCCGTCCCCACCCCCATGGAGTGCCTCCTGGGGAAATATGGCTTCAATTTTAAATTGGGCTTTCATCTACTCAATTGGCCTCTCCATGATGTCACAAGGGGGAGGTCAGAAGTGCGGTTCAAGGAGCCTTTAACACTGAAGGGGAATCCCCTCCCCAATCGTCAGACGGAAGTTGCACCTGATGCAAGCCTATAGATCTTTTCCCATGCTACTCGCGGCCTGGACTATTTGAAACCCCTCATAGATGGTGATCTCTATTCTTTTATTTCTTTTTCTGTGTATTTTGTATCTAAACTAATCTTTTAGAATAAAACGTTATTAGTCAGTCTTGATGGCTCTAAAAAGTAATCTAAAACCCCAATTGTTTATTATGTGTTTTAGCTTATAGAAACCAGGAAGGCCTGTATTCACACATTGAGCAGAATCAAGGTGGCTGACCTACCTGTCAGAAATGGTCAGTGGTGGCAGCAAATTGTTTTGGCGCATGCAAGCCTGTGTTGGGTGCGTTTTAAGCTCCGTCTTGCATGAGTGCAGGATCTGCAGAGTCGGGAAAAAGTCAACCCTTTGGTCGGCCTTTGGGCACCATACGTCACAGGTTGGTGAAATCGGCCCCATCACTGTGACACCACCATACAAAAAACCCCAAATCTGCCCAACATTTTAACTGTGATTGCTTCACTGTGCGACCGTGGAATCCTTGGCAGAATGGTACCAATGACCACGCTTCTAACAATTGCCTAGTGACTGTTACCCATTCTAAAATCTGCAAGTTTAGGCAAAATCATCACAAGGAAACCGAGAAGACTGGAAGTGTTTTTTTTATTAATCGCATCCATCTGCTATTTAAAAAGTTGCTTGGCCGGGGTCTTTGTGCTGCGTATCCAAAGCTACGAGCACCTGATTTGTTAACAAGGGTCCTTTACCACTTCGGACACATTCACGTAGTGTTTTCAATCTTCATGCTTAATTATTCGATTTTGTGTTTGATGCAAGAACACCCTGACTTGTAATCACTGCTCATTGTTGGGAGTCCATTATGTCCGGGCTGTTTGAGTGATCCCATTGACCTTGAACTGACATTATAAGCTGTGTCTAATCTTTTCACTCTATATATTTCTAATGCATACTTTTTTTTTGTTCTTCTCTCCCTTCCTTTCTGCCTGATCCCTGTTTAGCATCACAATCGGGTTACCCCTGAGCCCCGCAGCTGACTCCGCCCGCTCTGCACGACACGCTCTGTCGCTCATTGCCACGGCCAGACCACCCGCCTTCATAACAACGATTGCTAAGGAGGTAAAAATCCTCTCCCCATCTTCTCCTTTCTGCATGGTTAAATTCGCCTCTCATTCACTAGTCTTCCATTAAAGTTTCCTCTACGTCTTTGGTAAAGCCTGTGTGATGTGTATAGCATAATAAACCCTCGCGGGAGGCAACAAGGGGTCTTAAGTAAAAAATGTAACATTTTTGTAATGTCATTTTGTAGTAAATATATTGTTTTTGTGGTGTCATTTATGTACACCTTAACTCCACCAGCAGAATAGTGAGTACAGCTCTGGAGTATAATATAGGATGTAACTCAGGATCAGTAATGGCTAAGTAATGTATGTACACAGTGACTCCACCAGCAGAATAGTGAGTGCAGCTCTGGGGTATAATACAGGATGTAACTCAGGATCAGTAATGGCTAAGTAATGTATGTACACAGTGACTCCACCAGCAGAATAGTGAGTGCAGCTCTGGAATATAACACAGGATGTAACTCAGGATCAGTACAGGATAAGTAATGTATGTACACAGTGACTCCACCAGCAGAATAGTGAGTGCAGCTCTGGAGTATAATACAGGATGTAACTCAGGATCAGTACAGGATGAGTAATGTATGTACACAGTGACTCCACCAGCAGAATAGTGAGTACAGCTCTGGAGTATAATACAGGATGTAACTCAGGATCAGTAATGGCTAAGTAATGTATGTACACAGTGACTCCACCAGCAGAATAGTGAGTGCAGCTCTGGAGTATAATATAGGATGTAACTCAGGTGCAGTACAGGATAAGTAATGTATGTACACAGTGACTCCAGCAGCAGAATAGTGAGTGCAGCTCTGGAGTATAATACAGGATGTAAGTCAGATCAGTACAGGATAAGTAATGTATGTACACAGTGACTCCACCAGCAGAATAGGGAGTACAGCTCTGGAGTATAATACAGGATGTAACTCAGGATCAGTACAGGATAAGTAATGTATGTACACAGTGACTCCACCAGCAGAATAGTGAGTGCAGCTCTGGAGTATAATACAGGATGTAACTCAAGATCTGTACAGGATCAGTAATGTATATACACAGTGACCCCACCAGCAGAATAGTGAGTGCAGCTCTGGAGTATAATACAGGATGTAACTCAGGATCAGTACAGGATAAGTAATGTATGTACACAGTGACTCCACCAGCAGAATAGTGAGTGCAGCTCTGGAGTATAATACAGGATGTAACTCAGGATAAGTACAGGATCAGTAATATATATATACACAGTGACTTCACCAGCAGAATAGTGAGTGCATCTCTGGAGCATAATACAGGATGTAACTCAGATCAGTACAGGATAAGTAATGTATGTACATAGTGACTCCACCACCAGAATAGTGAGTACAGCTCTGGAGTATAATACAGGATGTAACTCAGGTGCAGTACAGGATAAGTAATGTATGTACACAGTGACTCTACCAGCAGAATAGTGAGTGCAGCTCTGGAGTATAATACAGGATGTAACTCAGGTGCAGTACAGGATAAGTAATGTATGTACACAGTGACTCCACCAGTAGAATAGTGAGTGCTGCTCTGGGGTATAATACAGGATGTAACTCAGGATCAGTAATGTATATACACAGTGACTTCACCAGCAGAATAGTGAGTGCAGCTCTGGAGTATAATACAGGATGTAACTCAGATCAGTACAGGATAAGTAATGTATGTACACAGTGACTCCACCAGCAGAAGAGTGAGTACAGCTCTGGAGTATAATACAGGATGTAACTCAGGTGCAGTACAGGATAAGTAATGTATGTACACAGTGACTCCACCAGTAGAATAGTGAGTGCAGCTCTGGAGTATAATACAGGATGTAACTCAGGATCAGTACAGGATCAGTAATATATATACACAGTGACTTCACCAGCAGAATAGTGAGTGCATCTCTGGAGCATAATACAGGATGTAACTCAGATCAGTACAGGATAAGTAATGTATGTACACAGTGACTCCACCTGCAGAATAGTGAGTACAGCTCTGGAGTATAATACAGGATGTAACTCAGGTGCAGTACAGGATAAGTAATGTATATACACAGTGACTTCACCAGCAGAATAGTGAGTGCAGCTCTGGAGTATAATACAGGATGTAAGTCAGATCAGTACAGGATAAGTAATGTATGTACACAGTGACTCCACCAGCAGAATAGGGAGTACAGCTCTGGAGTATAATACAGGATGTAACTCAGGATCAGTACAGGATAAGTAATGTATGTACACAGTGACTCCACCAGCAGAATAGTGAGTGCAGCTCTGGAGTATAATACAGGATGTAACTCAAGATCTGTACAGGATCAGTAATGTATATACACAGTGACCCCACCAGCAGAATAGTGAGTGCAGCTCTGGAGTATAATACAGGATGTAACTCAGGATCAGTACAGGATAAGTAATGTATGTACACAGTGACTCCACCAGCAGAATAGTGAGTGCAGCTCTGGAGTATAATACAGGATGTAACTCAGGATAAGTACAGGATCAGTAATATATATATACACAGTGACTTCACCAGCAGAATAGTGAGTGCATCTCTGGAGCATAATACAGGATGTAACTCAGATCAGTACAGGATAAGTAATGTATGTACATAGTGACTCCACCACCAGAATAGTGAGTACAGCTCTGGAGTATAATACAGGATGTAACTCAGGTGCAGTACAGGATAAGTAATGTATGTACACAGTGACTCTACCAGCAGAATAGTGAGTGCAGCTCTGGAGTATAATACAGGATGTAACTCAGGTGCAGTACAGGATAAGTAATGTATGTACACAGTGACTCCACCAGTAGAATAGTGAGTGCTGCTCTGGGGTATAATACAGGATGTAACTCAGGATCAGTAATGTATATACACAGTGACTTCACCAGCAGAATAGTGAGTGCAGCTCTGGAGTATAATACAGGATTTAACTCAGATCAGTACAGGATAAGTAATGTATGTACACAGTGACTCCACCAGCAGAAGAGTGAGTACAGCTCTGGAGTATAATACAGGATGTAACTCAGGTGCAGTACAGGATAAGTAATGTATGTACACAGTGACTCCACCAGTAGAATAGTGAGTGCAGCTCTGGAGTATAATACAGGATGTAACTCAGGATCAGTACAGGATCAGTAATATATATACACAGTGACTTCACCAGCAGAATAGTGAGTGCATCTCTGGAGCATAATACAGGATGTAACTCAGATCAGTACAGGATAAGTAATGTATGTACACAGTGACTCCACCTGCAGAATAGTGAGTACAGCTCTGGAGTATAATACAGGATGTAACTCAGGTGCAGTACAGGATAAGTAATGTATATACACAGTGACTTCACCAGCAGAATAGTGAGTGCAGCTCTGGAGTATAATACAGGATGTAACTCAGGTGCAGTACAGGATAAGTAATGTATACAGTAACACCACCAACATCATACTGATTTCAGCTCTGAAGTATAATACAGGATGACTTTATGTAGAACAAATCTATATGTCATCAAAGCCAATGATCTAGTCGCTTACATTGAACCAACTTAATGACCCCCTAAAATGCCAGTGGGGAATGTGTTGAAATTCAACTCCTATTTAGTTGCAGTTTGTTGATATTAATTGCCTTCTAGAAGTATTAAGAGGGTTTGCGTAATAGCACCAAACTTGTTGAAGACTGAATGAGTCTATGGGGTGGGGAAACAAGTGTGATGCGTTTCTGATTGGCATAAAAGAGAATAAAGATACAAGAAGCACATGCTAGATATTGACGCCCTTCCATCCAGTTATGCATTTAGGAGTCTCAAAGTTCCTAATATCTCACTAGAAATCTTGTAGGTGCCCCTTCAAGGGTCTGCTTGTATAACTGTAGATTACAGATCCTGGTTATTCATGTTGTGCTGCGCTTCAGAACAGAAGGATGCAACATGAATAAACCAGAACATCGTGGTGGTGACTTTTCTAGCTGTCTTTCCCTCCAAATGTCTCAGACAGGCAATTAGAGACAGCAGCCGTAATTATTGAAGGTTTTTTCGTCCTCTTGAGAGCGTTCAGCAGCTTCTGCCCAGTTACTATTCTTTATGACAAAATTGAAATTAAAGCCAATTGATTGCCCTATCATTCAGAGGGACAGCCAATACGTCAATACCACTCTAAAATGTGTAAAGAGAGATTTCCACAAGTTAAAATAGCAGTCATGCATAAAGTGCTGCATAGATGAGTTACAAAGGGATATTAAACTGTGCCCTGGTGCATCGTACACCGCTAGTGGCCACCTGTGGTAGTGTTATTGCAGTGCCTTGCTTTACTTACTGTTGCAAAGCTTCATGTCACTGTTTTGTCATATATACTGTTTAATATATACCCCAATAACTATTTAGATAGATTTCCCATGACATTATGAATTATACATTACATTAGCCCCATGAGCCATTGGTTCCAGTCACATCTGTTGTTCTGTCCCTCTGATGACTAAAATTGATCATAGTTGTGTCTGAGTGATGTTTATACACTTCATTGGAAAACATAATCAACTATGCTTTTTAATACAGGACATCTTACAAAGAAACATACACATATTATATATGCTTACAATGAGAGTCGATGGGCAACATATGTAACTGGATGCATATACATCCAGGGGGATAGTGAGGGGTCTGAGCAGAAGCTTTCACTGTAATATAAGGCTGGTGGTTTGGAATTTCTCATAATTTGGCAGCACAGAGGTGTTGAGAATGCTGAACTATTTACATACTATGACAGTACATAAAACAGACTAACCATTTTCGGGAGCTTTCGTTTTTTTCTATCTCTTGTGCGATCTTTCTTTTTATTCACTCTCCAGTGCTTCCTTTCCTCTTCCCCTTTCTCTTTCTCCCCTCTCTTTCCTGTTTTTCTCTTATTCTCCCCTTCTTGCTCTCTTTCTTCACATTTCTCTAATTCTTTCTCGTTTCTCCCTTCTCTACTTCTCCCTGCTTTCTATTCCTCCTCCCCTTTCCTGTTCCTTCTCTAATATCTCTGCCTTCCTTCTTTTCTCACTCCGTCTCTATTTCTTTCTTCCTTCTCTTTTCACTTTCTCTTCTCATTCCTTTTTATGTTTTTCGTTCTCTTTCCCCCCCCTTGTCTCTCACTCTCTACTTTATCTCCTATTCCTTTCTGCTCCCTTCCCCTTTCCCATTCTTGTACTTTCTGTATTCTCCTTCCCTATCACTCCCTCCTCCTTTATCTCTCTCCCTTTTCCTTTATCTCTCCCTCCTCTCCTTTTTCTGTACCTTCTCTCGTTTTCTCTCTCTCCTCCTATTTCTCGCTACCTTCTCTCTTTTCTCCTTACCATTCCAGCTTCTTCCCCTTTTTCCTTGTTCTTCCCATTCTCTTCTCCCTCCTCCCTGCCCTTTCCTCTTCCTGCCCCTCCCTCCTCCCTGCTCCTTCCTCTCTTAATCCATGCCCCTTCCTCCTCCCTGCTCCTTTCTCTCTCTACTCCCTGCCCCTCCCTCTCTTAATCCATGCCCCTTCCTCCTCCCTGCCCTCTGCCCCTTCCTCCTCCCTGCCCCCTGCCCCTTCCTCCTCTTTGCTCCTTCCTCTCTCTACTCCCTGCCCCTCCCTCTCTTCCTCCATGCCCCTTCCTCCTCCCTGCCCTCTGCCTCTCCCTGCCCCTTCCTCCTCCCTGCCCCTTCCTCCTAATGGGAAATTCTTGAACAAGAGTCGCACAAAAATTGGATATTCAGTGTTTTGTTTTTTTTTATTTTTTATACTCAGACTGACCAAGTGAAAGATCACATGTGTGAATTAACCCACTCAAATGAATGTGTTGTTTTTCGGTGCGAGTCCTGTCCATCTTCAATTCAGACAGAACTTGCGTGTAAAAATCACTGTGTGAATACAGCCATAGTTAATACTTCACCATTTCTTTATCAATCCCTTATTGAAGTTTCACTCTCTTATTATAAGTTTCTTTGATGTGATTGAGAACTGATGGAAGAAAATAATAGGAGCCTCAAAGGCTGCTTGTTGTGTGCGAACAAACACCGATTCCAGCAAAACACAGGGACCTTGTCAGCATTCATTACACTTAGAGGACAGTGGCCCCTGCCCTGCTGTCTGTGCTGATACTGTGATTAATCTGACTGTTTAATGGCTTGAATGCACAGCGTACAGCCATAAATCATAGCCATCATCCATACACATGCTAGCTACATAGAGGACTATGCTAACATTGCATAACCCGCTTCCTCACTAATGCCTTCCTCTGCCGTTACTTGCTGGGGAATGCTAACTCGCACTTCTCTTGATATCCTTTGTGCGTTCTACATATCGTCATCGTTTAACTCTTTCACTGCTTGTTTAATGCTGAACATTTATCATACTTTCCCAAATGAAGAAGATTCTCCAATATAGACACCACTATGTCTTGATGACTTTTTATTTCCCAAAAGCTAATTTCAGGACAGTGTGTTTGCTGCGAGCGCTGTCGATGGCAGCATTCTGCAAAGGAACCAAAACATTACAGCTTTCCCATAGATATCAGTAGACATCCATGACTTTGTAAAATGATAGGCTGGACTTCATTCTTAAGGTAGGCTAAGTTTGAAGTATTCCTTTATTAGGCAAGCATGCCCAAGATTACTGCAGCCCTTTACTTCCTCCTTGCTGATGTCAGTTGCAGGAGCAGATAGTGTGAAAATAACTTGACTATCTTAAGGCCCTTTTACCCTGAACGATTATCATTCAGAATCTTGCTGGATCGCGGGAGTCTGAATGATCCTTCGATGTAAACGCTGGCAATGATTGAATGATGAATGATAATTCATTATTTAGTTTCTGCAGGCATACAACTGACACAACGATTGGCCAATGTAAGCAGGCAGTTGTTCATCTACGAATGACTGTATACTGTGAGAGGAGGCAGATGGCTGGAGTAATCTTCGGCTCGCTGCACCTCCATTCACTGAGCGGTTATCGCTAGGACAACCGTCAGGCGCTGAAGTGACCGACAATAGTCCCATGTAAAAGGACCATTATCCAAAGAGGGTAGTATAAGCTGGCTGTTTGTAGAGGAAACTGTCTGGTTAATGAAGTCCTGTGATTACAGCAGCCTCCATTCAAGCAGTGTGTAGGAGTGTGTTTAGAAGATAGGAGCTACCAGACTTGTAGAAACAAGTGACAATGACCGGATGCAGCTGCACTTAATCTGGATACGGTATGGAAATATGAAGGCCAATCATCATCATCTCTTTAATTTTAATGTGTGAACCCACAGCATAAGTCAAATGTACAGTAATGTCAAATTGAGTTAAACCAAAGGACCATGGTGCTCATTAGAGTGGTGTGGCCCGTTCCTTCCTGCAGTTATAGAGTGCCCCAGCTCACGGTCCCTCGTTAATGCTAGTTTTTGACCTGCCTCAATGTCATGTCAGGAAATAGTTGGTGCATGTACCATTTGAAGTAGAGTATGGCTTATTACGGAACACTATGAGGGAAGACTAGAAAACATTTTTTTGTCATGTGTTTCAATATAGCATTAAAGGGGTTGTCCGAGGTTCAAAAAACGTGGCTGCTTTCTTTTTGAAAATAGCTCCACACCTGTCCCAGGTTGTGTGTGGTATTACAGCCCAGCTCCATTCCCTTCAGAAGAGCTACACTGCAATACCAGACACAACCTATTTAAACATGTGCGGTACGGTTTATGAAAATAAGTAGTCATGTTTTTCTAGTCCTGAACAACTCCTTTAAAGAGCTTGTCTAGTTGTAACTGATTTCTACTGGAAGCAGACAGCTCTGTTCATACTGCTGTGGCCAGGCTTGGTATTGCAGGCCAAACTTCCATTCATTTCAGTGGGAACTTTCCCTGTAATACCAAGCCTGACCACTATTGTAAGAATGGAGCTTTCTCCTTCCTACAGAAATCAGCTCGGAGCACAAGTGCACCAACCCAGTGAACAGCTGTTTTGTGTGGGTCCTTGGCAATGGATCCCTGCAGATCTAGTATTGATGACCTGTTCTGAGGATAAGACATAGATTGTTCACAAGTGAGCAACACTTTTAATTTAAATAATGCCTAGAAGTTTATTGCACAACTTTTATGCATTGTAAATGAAGTTGTAGTTGCACAACTCCTCCACCATTTTTCCTCTATGATTGCCTCTCCTTCGGCCATCTTTTCTTGATATTGGTGTGAATGCTTAAGTTGTGGCTCAATACATTCCTATGGAGATTTCAGTCACACAACTTATATGTATTGATTCAGTCGTGGGACCAAAGTCATCATTGGCTATTCCTAGCCTCACATTTTGTTTTCTCTTAAAGGGAGTCTCCACTTTGGACAATCCCTACTTGTTAGAAAGGTCCTTTGACAATAGGGTAATCATAAAGTACCCTTTCCCCTTGCTGGGCCATCCAGCAATCAGTTGCAGTCCATGGGGAAACCTAGCTGTAAGTGTTCGATTTTCATGCATCACCCCCGTAAGCATTACAAATTGTCCAATCATATCAATGGGATGTCCGTGTAATGTAACATGTCTACTTTTGTCTTTCCAGGTACACAGACACACCGCCATGGCTGCCAACACGCAGTCGCAGCAGAATATACACACTACAGCTTTAGCCCGAGCAAAAGGAGAAATACTGAGGGTTATCGAAATACTTATTGAGAAGATGCCATCGGATGTGGTTGATCTGCTGGTGGAGGTAAAAAAGTGTACCTTGAAGAAAACCTTCAGGCTCAAGCCTCTACTACTCTTCCGCTGGAGATCTTCTACCCGGCAGTACCAATTGTAGTCTGTCAAGGGTTTAGAAGGAGCGCGTACTGTATATTTGGGAACTGCATCTATAGTAATTCCTGATACATTCCTATTGTCAGTGAATGAAGGCTGAGCGAGCCGATGGTCGTTCTGGATCGCCCGCCCCCATTCACAGTAAACAGGCAGTCGTTCCTAGATGAATGACTTCCTATTTACACGAGCCAATCGTCATTCAGTTTTTATGCATGCATAAACTGAACAACGAACAATGCGAATTATTATCATTCTTCGGTCAGTCTGTTCTTACAATTACAATGAACAATAATCGTTTAGAGTCTCGCTGGATCGTGGGAATCTGAATGTTTATTAGCCCATGTAAAAGAGCCCTTAGATTCTCCAAGAGAGAGGGCGCTGATACACTGTAGTGAGCTGAGAACTTCAGATCAGCTTGGCTTATGTGTTTTATACCTACAACTAGTAGACTTTATCTGGAAACTGTGACATCCGAACTTTGTCTAGTGTACCCATGTCCCACTTAGGCAAATCTGGGAGGTTTTGTAGGCGGATCAGAGTTGGGGCAGAAATCTTTATGCAAATGGGGATTTAAATGTTGGAAGGTATTAAAGTGGATCTCCAATTAGGTCACCAATATCAGATCGGTAGGGTCCACTGTCTGAGCCCATGGCTCTCTGGTCTCTTCACTGCATACCAAGCATATGCTGTACATTTCGTAGTAGCGGTGCCAGATATAGCAGCTCAGTCTCATTTACTTGGATGGTACTGAGCTGCTGAAATGGCCTGATAACAGGCTGTGGCTCTCAACCGATCATCATGGCGTCTTCAAACAGCTGACCAACAAGGATCGAGGGGTAGCTGACCACCACCAGTTGAATATTGATAACCTATCCTAAGGGTAGGCCATCTATATCCTGCTGAAGGAAAACCCCTGTACCTCAGTATGTTATCATGGAGAATAAATAATACAGACTCACTTGCATAAACTGCAAACTCAGCTCAGCTACTTCCGTATGTGACTTAAAGGGGTTGTCCCGCGGCAGCAAGTGGGTCTATACACTTCTGTATGGCCATAATAATGCACTTTGTAATGTACATTGTGCATTAATTATGAGCCATACAGAAGTTATAAAAAGTTTTTTACTTACCTGCTCCGTTGCTAGCGTCCTCGTCTCCATGGTGCCGACTAATTTTTGGCCTCCGATGGCCAAATTAGCCGCGCTTGCGCAGTCCGGGTCTTCAGCAGTCTTCTATGGAGCCGCTCGTGCCAGAGAGCGGCTCCGTGTAGCTCCGCCCCGTCACGTGCCGATTCCAGCCAATCAGGAGGCTGGAATCGGCAGTGGACCGCACAGAAGAGCTGCGGTCCACGAAGACAGAGGATCCCGGCGGCCATCTTCAGCAGGTGAGTATGAAGACGCCGGACCGCCGGGATTCAGGTAAGCGCTGTGCGGGTGGTTTTTTTAACCCCTGCATCGGGGTTGTCTCGCGCCGAACGGGGGGGGGGTTTAAAAAAAAAAAAAACCCGTTTCGGCGCGGGACATCTCCTTTAAGATAAAAATATGAACTTTTCTCATCTGTTGCATTGGGTGACACGACTTGGACCGTTATATAGCTACTGCCACTAGGAGGCGGACACTAGGCAAAAATGTGTTAGCTACTCCTACCAGCTATACTCTTCCTGCAGGCATCAAACTAATCAGCTTTAACTTAAGGCCCATTTACACAGGACGAATGTCGGGCAAGCAATGGAGGAGATTTCACTCCTCGCTCTCCCCCACCCCTCTCCATTCACTTTAGCAGCGGTCGTTCAGTACTGAACGATCATCGTTCAGGATTTTATGCAGCTTAAAATTCTGAATGATGATCGTTCAGTGTAAACACCAGTTGTTCAGTACTAAACGGCCGCTGTGTTAAGTGAATAGAAAGGGGCGGGGGAGAGCAAGGTGTGAAATTGCCTCCAGCCGCCCATGGCCGCCTGCTGAGTGACCCAGGGATACTTGCTCCTGTGCAGCAGCAAGGAAGTGTGTACACACAGGGACAAGTGTCGGGCATTGTTTGCCTGACAATCGTCCCATGTAAATGAGCCTTTAGTGTCTGTAGGAGGCAGACCTCTTCATTCACCAATCTTCCACTGTTATCTGTCTGGATTTGGGAATACAGGTCTGACACTAAACTCTCCCTCCTAACCACACTGAGGAGTGGAAACAGACTGGCGTTAACCACTCTGTTGCTGGCCCTACCCTCAGAAAACAAGGAGGCATGAACAATATTAGTTTGACTCTGACTCGTGAGTCCTAGTGGCTCCCTGAACTGGAGCACTCCCTTCCTCTCTAAAGGCAGGCAAGCACAGGGGTGCACACTGCTGGAGTTCTTGGAGCTATTCCTTCCATCGCGGAAAGGTAAGTATTTCCTACGATGTGGACCCAGGCTACTCTTTTTTTCAATCCTTCTTCTCCCACCATGGCTACCACTACCAGGCTTCGGCCTAATCGGGTCACTGTGACCCGGGGGAAGAAAAGAGCAGGACAAGCTGCCCTTTTTCTTGCTCTGTTTGCAGGAGTCCTTTTCTCTCCTTTTAATCACCCTCTTGCGTGCCAACGCTCTGTCCTCCTATTGGATCCCGCCTTCTCTTCCTCTCAAGGTCCACCCTCAGGTCCTCTGCATCATTTTGTTTGTCCCAGCTTCCTCACCATGGCATGCTGAGACCAGTGGTGCCTCCAGATGCTGCTTGATTACTCTGCATCTCAATTCTTTTGCCAGACCAGCTACGGATTGGGTAAACTCTGCCTGGCGGCTAGCTCTTCTTCTTTATTGCTTCTCCTGCAGTGCCCCTTGCAGTAGGCCCTATACGTCAGTGTACTAACAACTTCTGGCTTCAGCCTTGGCATCATGTCCGACTCCAGAGCTGAACGCTCCAGAGCATGCCCTGCATGAGCCACATATTTAGAGTGCTCATGCTGCAGTACCACGTTTCCATGTGGGCAGTCTGAGCTCTTGTGCCACAATGGTCTTCCCTTGAAACTGGTTGTTGGCGAACCACCCACAGACGCTGCTCCTTTCTATCCCTTGTCGACTGCCAAACCGGAATGGGCATGCTCTCTCACTAGTGGTGTCCTCCAAGGCGATCTTCTCGCTCCCCCTCATCAGCATCTCCTCCAGTCCCTGCAACAACATGCTGGGAGCTCTCTCCCAGAGCCTAAAGTAACTCTGAAGGTGAACTTTCAGAATCTGTCTGGGATTCTAATGCATCTAAGCTCTCCTCTCTGGCCGATAGTCTTCAGGTAAAGGATCAGGCACCAGCTTCATCCATAGAAGCCTTTTTTTCCAGACACCCGAAACATTCTCCAAAGGCCTTCCCCTCTAATTTAGAATTCAAGGAGGTGTTAGTCAATGAATGGAAGCTTCTTGAGAAATGCTTCTCCCATCCAAAGCATTTGGACATCATGTACCCTTTTCCGGAAGAATTAAGAAATGTCTCACTTATTGAAAAGCACCACTCTACATTGCGGCATTCTTTCTGGCTCTTCTTTGGAACAACTATCACACATAGCGCTGCAGATAGGTCAAATGGGAAAATTTCTTTGTGAAGCCTCATTAGACACAGCCAGGCTATTGGCTCACAAATCGGCTGCTTCGGTTTACTCTGGCCGGACTATGTGGCTCCCATCCTGGGCTGCAGATGCCTCCTCTGAACAGTCTTTTAACACGCCTTCCCTTCACTGGCTCGCGCCTCTTGGGCAGCAGACTGGATGAGATTATTTCTAAGGCCACTGGTATTAAGGGTTTTCATTTACCATAAAATAAAGCCATGTGTGCAAGATCTGCTCAGAAAAATAGACCACAGTTATGTTCCTTTCGCCGTTCCAGATCTCGGTTCCCAGATAATAAAAAATTCTTGCAGGACCAAATGCGAAGACCCTGCTACAAACTGCGTCCTTCGTGGCGTGCCCAACTAGAATCCTCCAAGTCCGCCTCACCAAATTCCTCCGCATGATGATGGGTTTGGTACGGGGGACATCTTTTCCTATCCAGGGAAACCTGGCTCGCCCACATCTCAGACCCCTAGGGTATGGGAGGTTATCTCTTCAGGCTACACCATAGAGTCCTCCACCCACCCACTTCTGCAGTTCAAGAATTCCAGTGTCTCCGTCAAAGGCCAACGCTTTGGCGCATGTGATTCAGACTCTATCCCTTTCATGGTGTAAGAGTCCCTGTTTCCCCCTTAGAACGGAACAAAGGGTCCTGTTCTGTTCTCTTTATGATGCCCAAGAAGAAAGGCACCGTCAGACCTGTTCGGGATCTGAAGCAATTAAATTAAAATGTAAAGGTGTGACGTTTCCACAGAGTCATTGAGATTCTTTATTGCAACCACGGAACTGGCAGAGTTCCTGTCATCCATCAACATCAAGAATGCATACCTTTATATCCCATTCTGTCCAAGACATCTGCAATTTCTACGCTTTGCCATTCTCTCAGAACTCTACTAATTCATGGTTCTGCCGTTCGAGTTGGCGACAGCCCACTGAGTTTTCACAAAGATTTTGGCATCCGTGATGGCTCTCCTTCACTCATAGGGGATAGTAGCCACCCCTATTTCGATTACATCTTTGTGAAGGCTCTGACTCAGTTGGACAATTTGAGAAGTCTCTAGATCACTCTGGACACTGTCCAGATTTAGGTGAATCGTCAACCATCTCAAGTCTTCCCTCTTGCCGTTGCAACATCTGGACTTTCTGGGTCTTTCCTTCAGCAGCGCGTGCCTAGGTCCTACTCCCACTGCAGAAATTGCATCTCCTTTAGGGGCAGGTGTGCTCCCTGCAATCTTAGACTCCTGTAACCATCTGTCACTGCATGAGCGTGCTGGGGCTGATGATCTCATCCTTCGAGGTGATTCCATTCAGTCAGTTTTTTATGACCGATCTCTCCAGTGGGCTATTTCCTGTTGGTGGGCTAAATCTGCGGACTCTCAATCGTCAGATCCACTTGTGTCGCCAACTGCAGAGCTCACTTCTCAGGTGGCAGGAATCTCCACAGGTCCACTAGGGCGCTCCTTTTTGAATCTCCACTGACAGGTACTCACCATGGACGCCAGCCTACTCGGCTGGGAGGAATTATGGGGAAGCTCACAGCCCAAGGCACTTGGATATTAAGGGAGTGTTCTTTTCCAACAAACATGTTGAAACTACAGGCTATTCTCCCATCACTTCAACACTTCGCTCCCCAGCTAGTGGGTCTTTCTGTTTGACTCTAAACTGACAATACAACGGCCGTCTTGAACATAAATTGGTCTGCAGCTCAGCAGTCATGGCGGAGGCAGTGAAAATCATGACCCGGGAGAATGGGACGAACATCCCCAAGTGTACCAAACACCTAATAAAAAATGGGGTCACCCGAACGTTGGTCTCATGCCATGCAACCGCAAACTCCACAACTTTGTGTCCAAGTCTCAGAATCTTCACGCAAAAGCAATGGATGATCTCATAATTCCCTGGACTGACTTGCAGCTCATGTATGTCTTTTTTCCATTTCCTTTCATCCCTTGACTTCTTAAGAAGATCAAGCTGAAAGGCCGCCTGGTGATTCTTATTGCCCCAGACTGGCCTTGACGCACATGGTACGCGGATCGTGTCGACCTGCTCGTCACTCCTTCATGGTGCCTTCCCCTTCGAGAAGATCTTCTCTCACAGGGACCCCTCTTCCTCCTGAGTTTGGTACTTGTCATTCAGACCACAATGACAACTGGGAAGGCCTCCTCTTCCAGTTTTTATCATTGTGTCTGCAAAACATTTTCTTTTTTTTTTCTCTGTTGTAAACAGTCCAACTTTCATCCTAGACAATTTTCACTAAACCGGCCTCTGTCCTTTTTGCAGGAAGGTGTTTAGACGTGAGATTGGGCCTCAGCTTCCTGAAGGGTCATGTGTCAGCACTGTCTATTCTATTTCAACACCTCCTGGCTTCTAAGTCGGCCGTCTGTACCTTTTCACAAGGAGTTGCCCATACCGCTCCTCCACCATAAATTGGATTTGGTTTGAGCCCTAAGAATAAACCTCTCCCAGACAACTTCCTTCAGACAATCTGACTTTCTGTTTGTGATCCCAGAGAGTTTGAGACGTGGTCCTTCTTGTGGTTTCCAAAGCCGTTATTTCTTGCTAGATCAGATCAGCAGTAGCGCAGGCCTACCATGCCAAGGGCAGGGAGCCTCCCTTCCAGATTACTGCCTATTCAACAAGAAGCAGTGGGTGCTTCTTGAGCAGCTCACAACAGTGCTTCTGCTCTCAAAGTGTGTAAGGCCGCCACTTGGGCCTGTCTACACACCTCCAAATCCTATAGAGTGTACATTTTGGCATCTGCAGATTCTTCTCTCGGTCGAAGAATTTTGCAGATGGCCATCAAGTGACCACATGGTCATTGTATACCTTTCCCCACCCACAGGAGATTGGTCTGGAACATCTCATGGTCTAAGCTGTGTACCCCCAATGCGATGGGCAAGAAAATAAAATTTTTGTTCTTGCTGTAAAGTCTTTTTCTTGTCACGTTTATTGGGGTAGATGGGCAACACCCATCCAGTTTAACTCTGGAGTTTTCAGGATTTTTTTGCCCTGTTGGGACTTTCTCACTGGAGTTCACACGGTTCCTGCGGCGTTGTGGTCACAAGTGCTTAAACGTTTTAATGTTTACATTGATTGCTTTCTCTCTTATTTCCTACTTGGCTGTTCATACTGCTTGCATACAAACTGTTTACCTTGATGCTTGCAGGAGGGGTATAGCTGGTAGGAGGAGCTTACACTTTTTTTGCTTAGTGTCTGCCTCCTAGTGGCAGTAGCTATACCACAGTCTAATCTGTGTCCCTAAATGAACATGACGAGAAAGAGATTTTACGGCAAGTACAAAAATATTGTTTTTTTTATCTGCTACCCTTCAATTTTGTCCTCTGATGATGTTTCTATCGTGTGCTTTATATTCAAGGTTATGGACATTATAATGTACTGCCTGGAAGGATCGTTGCTGAAGAAGAAGGGGCTGCAGGAGTGCTTTCCATCTGTATGTCGGTACGTTTCCTCTTCCCGCTATACATTAATTAAGGGCTTTGTTATGCTCCTTAATACATTTTCGCACAAATTCTACAAGTTTCGGCAGGAGAATGCATAAATTATAGTGGAAATCTGAAGCACATCTGGCACAAAATCCCAGACAGCATTGCGCAGCACGCTGAACTGTTTTGTTCAGGAAATGTTTGGCCGGCATACCGGAAGCCTGACTGACTCCATTATGATCGCGGCTATTGTGGGCGGATAAGAGCTGTCAAAGGCCTCAATGATGTACCCGGAGAGTTAAGGGGTTAATCTGATATCTATTACTAATGGATGTGTGATCGCATGGGCAAATTGTCTTTCACTTTTGAACCATGTTTATTCGCTAATTCGATCCGATGACGGAATGTCAGGTGACCTCTGATGGAGGGAAGATTTGGTGTATACATGTCTATATAATATATCATTGTTATTGCCATTTATGCTTACTAAAGACTGCCACAGTCAAAATGTCACATGTACGGAGGAATATTGCTTGAACCTTTCTACAAGCACATGATATGCTGTCACAAAGTATACTGGATGGACCCCATTGACTGTAATGCGGTCCATTCGGTTTCCATCCGGCTGTCTGGCATTTTCCTGGCTGAGGTAGTGTAGCATGCGGCTCTATTTCATCTAAGGTTTTTGCAGAAATCAGCAACAGAGGTCCCAAATGGAACCTCCAATGCTGATGTCAACACAGCCTTGGTCGCACTTTGTGCTATAAGAAAAAGTTGATAAAGTGAAAAGCAGGCACTTATTTGCTTTAGTTTACATTTTACCCTGATAGCCTAAAAATAAATACTAGTATAAAGGCCCATTTACACTAAGCAATGATCGCTCAAAATTCACTCAAACGGCAGTTTGAGTGACAGTTTTGAGCGATCATCTTTGCATAACTCTAAGTAGCTAATTAGCATCTTGAGAGTTATGCAGGCGGAGCAGGATACCGCCGCGATAGCTCAGAAAACAATGCAGCTGTTTTGTATATGCAAACAGCTGCATTGTTCTCAGCGCTTTCAGCTCGTGTCCCACTGAGAACTGCACATGGGATACCAGCTGAAAGAATGCTATAAGCACCGCCCGCTGAGATATCAGTGCTCGGTACTGATAAGTCATTGGTGATTTCTAGATGGCTAAAAATGAGCAATGAACGAACAGAGCACAATGGCTGCGTGTTTAGACGCAATGATTATCGCTCAAAAGATGGCTTTTGATCGAATTTTGAGTGATAATCATTGTGTCTAAATAGGCCTTATGGGTAATTTCAGATTAGGGTTTTTCCTGTCTAACTTTTCCATTGTGGGAGCCGCAGAACACAAACAAGCGGACAACTTTCTGTTTGCTTCTGTTTTCCATTGACTGCAATGTTAAAACAAAAAACATGGGATTGTTTCAATCCGTTTTGGTTGACGGTAGAGAATTAACAAATGGGTTGAAAATAAAAGTCTTCAGTCCAAAAATGTACTATAAACAAATCTGTGCCCTAGTCATTATAGGGATTGTCCAGGGTGGGGAAATCCTTACCTGGTTCTTTGCTGTTGGAACCTCCACTTTCGGCCCAGCTCTGACATCGGGTCACGTGGCATGGACCCTCTCTGTGCCCGACACGTCGTCACAATCACCCATTTCGAAGTTTTTTATGTCTTTTTGAAAGCTGCGGGACAACTAGTAAAGCCACCACAATGTTCTCACCCAGCTTCCCTGGGGTCCCAAATAGTCAGTTCATTGAATAATATGGGATCTGAGGATGTATCGCTACGTAGCGGAACCAGGCTGATTTAAAGGACCTAGAATGGCGGCCATATTCATTGGCACCCAGGAGCGAGAAACACAAACTAAAGCCTGTGAGAAGAGGGATGTATGTGTGGAGTATCTGATGAGGGCACTCTTCGCAGGCCACGGTTTCCAGATGTAGATAAATGGAGACAAATGCAAAGCGCTGGAGGTTTTCATGAGCAGAACTGCTTGTTCAACAGAATCCTTTTTTCTCGGAGATAATTGAAAACAGCGCTTTTATTACCTCGCGTCTTAATTACCTTCCCCTGTAAACGGGGCTCGATGATGAAATTCCACTTGTGAAATGTGAGTTATTGGCTGTCCCACTCTCTATCAAATCTGCTTTAACGAGTCCGCAGCAAGCAAATGACCAGGCGAGAGCATTAACGGGAACAAAGTGCAAGGCCAGCAGTTCTCTCTGTAGGGCCTTTACATAGACATTCCTGTAATCTAGAATCGGTTCTGGATTACCCAAATGACTGAAGATCCTAATAAAGTGTATAAAATACAATCATGAAGGTGGAATACAGTAAAACAGTCCTTACATGTGAGACGTCCATCACAGGAGTCGAGCCCTATTGTTGGGGGGAACTAAAGTCCCTGTTTTCCTGATGAGCAGATGTGACGGACAGCTACTTATCTCTATTACTCCTTCCACGGATCTTAATGTCGGTTGATATCCGTTGGCTGAATGATTTGGTAATATGCAGTCTGATGATACCATTTTTATTTCAAGTCCAAGGAGTTAATCCATTATCTCTACTCCATTCTTTGCTTTCTGGTCTTGTGAACTACCAGATTATCTTGCATTTCCTTGCGTGAAAGAAATATCAGTTTATAAGAACATATGGACTACCGGATGCCAAATTAAATACACACTATGTATTTACGAGCTTTCTCTATTTCCTTATTTGATACATTGCGGCTGCAGGAGTTTTCAATAGTCCTATCATAAAGGGATTCGCTAATAATAATAATCCCTAATTGATAGTAGGGTTTCTTGACAATAAGCTGACCACAAAGTGTCACCCTGCTGGAACCTGTGGGGATAACTGGCAGTAATTGTTCAATTTTCCTGCATTGCCCCCGCAGGAGAAATGAAGTATTGAAACTATAGTGGCAGTTTGCTACCATAGTCACATGACTGTTATAATGCTCCCATCATTTGCATACTGGGTGAAAATGTCCAAATCTCCCAAAAGTGGCCTCTGTATAGTGCTCGGTTATCTCCTCCAGTCCTATACAGTGTGAATGTGTCCATTCTTATTAATGGACTGTCTCTGTAATACAAGGCAGGACAGGTCCTCCAGAAGGAGAGATACTCTGTGTATCCGCTATATACTAAGCTCAAGAGATGAGGATGCTGGACAGAAGATGCTCTGTATATACAGGATGGTAGGAGTAAATGGCCAGGTCTGTTATACTGGAAGCTCGGCTTGAAGCAGCCCAATTCAGTCATCTGTGGAAACCCATTTATATCATTGGTGAGAAAACCACCCCTTCTCCAAGGAGAGCTAAGACCAACTAGGAAGTTTTACTCATTGGTCGCTGTCTGTGAAGAATGAGATGTATTAAATGCTTGGTGAGGTTCATTCCTAGAGAAATCCAGTTTCCAGAATTCACACCACTCCCCGGCCAAACGTAAGTCCTGGGTTTCTGGAAGAAGATTAAATGTTTTCACCTACGCTGCTCAAAAAAAATTCAGGAAACACCTTAGCATCCCAGTGTAACCCGAAGCCACTTACACTTCAAGGATATCACTCTGTTCACAATCCCTTCTGCTTCCTAGCTAAATTAATTTCACCTGCCTTGGTGCAAATGAAAGAACAATAGGTGCACTGGAGAGGCAACAGCTAGACACCCCCTAAAAGGGAGACAGTTCATCTCTCCTACTCCTTCCTGACTGATTCTTCTCTAGTTTTATTAGTGTCAGTGTTCCTACTGGTAGCAAGAAGCGCCACCTGTAGCCCAATCAGGTTGTACAGGTAGTCCTGCTCCTCCACGATGGCAAGTCTATACACTATTCCGCCAAAAGTTATACTTTCTACTAACCAAAAATTTTACAAAAATCACCAGCAACTCTTTAAAAATATGTTAAACACAAAACTGTGATTTATATAATAGGTCATTTTCTGGTGACACCTTCCCTTTAATTCAGGATTCATTAACACACTATCTTACCAAAAGTAATTGGATACCTGAACAAAAATCAAAAGTATTCGTTATTTCCATATGTTAATACTTATTGCGGCTCCTCTGGCCCTCATGACATCGGATCCTCTCCGTAGTGTACTTTCTACTAACATCTGATACACTTCAGCTGGTAATTCCCTCCAATCATCCTGCAAATGTCTGGTGAGTTGTTTTTTTTAGAGAAGATGCATCGGCCTGTCTACAATGGTGCAAAAAGCATCATCATTGGACAGCTGAGCAATGAACTTCTGTGGAGTAACGAATCGTGCTACTTCACCTTCACATCAAATGGACATACCTGGGTGTGGAGGTGGCGGCCGGCGGAATACCTTTTTATATTAGTAATTAATATGAGTAATTGCCCTAATTTTAATAAAGCCCTATAAAGCAGTTTTTTGCCATGCGTTGGTTGGTGATAATCCCTCTCTATTTTGTGTCATGTCTTTCTAGATTCTACATGGTCAGCTACTGCGAACGAAGCCACAGAATAGCCGTGGGAGCGCGTCTTGGGACAGTCGCCCTGTACGACATACGGACTGGAAAATGCCAGGTAAGGTGGAGGGCGGAGCTTCCTCATATCATGCACATTTTGCAGCAGTTTGCTTGTTTTCTTGCTGTAATATTTTGTCTAATGTGATAAAAATCAATATTTTAATGAAGAGAGTAAACAGCCGGTGCTCTCTGTTATCATGAGGTCAGAGGGCAGGTCACGCACCTGCAGATAAGAAATTAAAACACTCACAGCTTTTCAAAATGTGCATTATGTTTTACTGTCATCAGATCATGTCACTTGTGGGTCTTTGAACCGGACACATTTTAGTTTAATGAAAGGCCTCTCCTGCTCGGCATGTCAGATGATCAGTGGAACGTGCCGAAATCCTCATCACTGAGTTGTGAAGCCAGGGGATGCCGTTTTCTTATTTCAAAGGGTTTTCAACCCCCAAAATCTGTAATATACTTGCCTTAAATTTTTGCTCCAGTCCCTGCCATTCCGAGTCACACCAGTGTGTGGCACAACAGGTTCATATCCACTGACCTTATACTGATCCCTACCCCAACCGCAGCTATTGGGTGAAAGAAGGATCAGGCATGTTGGTGTTGGGCTCTATCCGAGCATGCATATGAATGGGGGGGTGTGGGTGGGGGATCGGGTGATCGGGAGAGATGGCTGGTAGCCTAGTGAAGGTTGGGTATGGACACATTTACTCCAAGATATCCCTTTTAATCTCTTCACGCTCCACGATGTACATTTAAATGTCCCAATCGGTGTTCAGGGGTCCTGAATGGCCACCACGCAGTGAGATTGCAGGGTGTCATTCGGTTCACATAGCAACCTGAGGCCTTCTGAAAGCTTTCAAGGCTTCCATGATTGAGTGCCTATCAAGCTTTGCCTGTGGCACATCTTGATAGACTGCCTGTCATAATGCAGCATAATGTAATACTATGGTACTTTTACGATACCAAATATGTGAGGCTTTTTAATATTGTATTATGTAATACTGTAGTATTACATTATACTGTATGAGTGATCAAATGAGCACAAGTTCAAGTCCCCTATGGGTACTAAAAAAGAAATGTAAAAATAAGAGAAAAATGATTTATTAATTATTAGAAAAAATAAAAAGTAGTAAAAGTTTAAAAAATTAAAAGAAACCTTTTGCCAGGTTTATATTAAAAAAATATATAAAAGAGCTTATTTGGCATTGCCGTGTCTGTAAAAGTAACACATTATTTATCCCACACAGTGAAATTTATCAGGAAAAAAATATATATACAACTTCAGAATTGTGCTTTTTTGGTCACCCCGGCTCTAAGAAAAAATGTAATAAAAAGCAATCAAAAAGTGACATGAACACGAAAATGGTACCAATAAAAACTGCAGGACGCCCTGCAATAAAAAGCTGTCGCACAACTTTGTCCAAAGAAAAATAGAACGCTGCGGCTGTCAGAAGATGGGGCAGAAAAGGATTTTATAAGATATTTAATTTTTTTAAAGTAGTGCAGCAAAAATAAAACTATATTAATCTGGTGTCTTTATAATCGTGCTGACCTGCCGAAAGAATTATATCATTTTTGCCACAATGTGTACGGCGTGAAAACAAGACTCTTCTAAAATATGACTGTGTTGCGGGTTTTTTTTGCCATTTCACTCCACTTATAAATTTTTAAACGTCTCTCAGTATATTACATGATACATTAAACCGTAGCATTGAAAAAAAACAAGCCCTCAGACAGCTAAGTTGGTAGAACAATGAGAGTTAGGATTTTTTTTGAAAGTGGTGAGGAAAGACAAAGGATGAAAAAAAGAGCCCGTGCCATTAAGAGGTTAAACCTACTCAATGAGGCTGGGATGATGTAGTCCTTTTTGAAATCTCTATTTATGACCTTTTCCCTTTGCTTCCCTGTCTGCCAGAAGCATTTCCAGTACGATCCACAATGCACCAGTTCCCAAAAATCCCATTTACTGCGCCCGTTGTGCTGTACAGTTTGCACTTCTGTAAATGACCTTATACGAGTTATAAGAGTCCAGATTTTTTTTTTTTTTTTACCCTTTGAATGAAAATGTTATTTTGCTTAAATCTGATAAAATCCCAAGCAATCAATATCGGAAAATTAGATTGTCCCCGTTGAGAAGGAATACAATAAAATTACGAATAAAACTCCAGAACGTTTCGGTTAAAAAAAAAATAAAAATCCCCTCGTTACTGGAGCACAGCGCATTTCTAAAAGGATTGCAGGAGCGGGCGAGATAAGATCCAGCAGTGTGGCCTGTGTCTGCCTCAGCAAGGGCAAACAAAGCCAGGGGGGAGATTTCCATTGCAGATTCATCCAGGCTTGTGTGTGGCAGTCAGCACTTAACTAAGGCTTTTTATCAACACCCCTGACCTCCGCTAACCACTTCAGAAGCGTCTCTGTAAATATGGGGCACGCTTTGCCGATATGGAGATGCACAGTGTGGACGGCAGCTATTGATCTAGAGGTTTGGAACATGTTTGATTTTTTTTTTTTTTTCTCTCCTGCAACAGTAACGCACAAGGCAAAACGAGAATGTACTTACAGATTGATTAGGTCAAATTACTCCTCCATCACCCCCACCAAGTCACGTGCTGCTATTACCTTACATATGCTTCGTAGTTTTTTTATTAGGATGTTCTGTAAAAGTGGTATTTTTATTTTACATACAATAAATTAAAATTTGTTAACCACTTTCGGACCGGAGATTTATCTTTTTTTTTTTTTTTTTTTTCGTCTCCATTTTCCAAGAACCATAACTTTAAAATTTTTCTATTGACATAGCAGTATGAAGGTTTGTTAAAGCGGGACGAGTTGTATTTTTTAAAGGTATCCTTTGATGTACCGTATAATGTACAGAAAAACTTTTTTAAAATTTTAAGTGGGCAGAAAAAAAAATACAATTACATCATTTTTGGTGGGTTTAGTTTTTTACAGCATTCACAGTACAGTAAAAATGACATGTGGCGTTTCTTGTACGATTATAGTAGTACCAAGTTTATATTTTTTTAATTGTTTTTAAATCTTTCATTTTTTTTTTTAAGTAAAAAAAGTAATTTCTTAATAATTGCTTTCCATCGCCAGATTCCAAGACTCTAAACTTTTAAATTTTTTCTTCGATTGGGTTGCATGAGGCTCGTTATTTGCAGTGTGAGCTATAGTTTTTACTACCATTTTGGGAAACTTGCATCTTTTTGATAACTTCTTATTCAAATTTTTTAGGAGCTAGGGGTACAACAAAAATTGCCATTCTGGCATTCCATCCGTTGTTTTATTTACAGCTTTCACTATACAGTATAAATATTGTGATATTTTAATGGTTTGGACCTTTAAGTACGTGGTGATAGCAAATATGTGAGGCTTTTTAATTGTTTAGAAAAAGGTGAGTTTCAACTTTTACATTTTTAAAAGTGTTAAAACTTATACTGCCTTTTTTTACACTTTTTTTTGTCACCACAAAGGTCTTGAACTCGCGATAATTTGATCACTTGTGCTGTATACTGCAATACTTCAGTATAGCAGTATATAGCAATTTTTGATGGTGCTTTTTAAGCTCTGTCGCAGGCAAGGCTTGATAGGCAGCTATGGTAGTCTTCAGTAGGCTCTGGACTTCCATGCTAGCCTATCTGCAGCTCCCCATCATGCTCCAGGGGGTGCCGACTGTTTAGTATGGTCAGCTTTGACCAGGGCATCTAAATAGTTGATTGCAGCAATCAGAGCTAACTGATCGCAGCAGCTGTCATCTATCGGAAACAGCTGCTGGGTATGGAGCAGACTCGGTTCCTTAGCTCGCTCCATGCACATTTCAGGACCACTGTTACCTGAACTGGTTAATATCATTCTTTCTATTTGTGTACTTTTTAAGTAGCTTGAAGGGATATTCTGGACTTTTACTGTTGATGACCTCAAGATAGGTCATCATTAGTTGATCAGTGAAGGTCCTCCATTCTGGATCTCTGCTGATTAGCTGATTGACCAAACTGCTATCAGTGCATACATGGTCATCAGTGGTCAGAACCGGAAGTGTAACAGGAGGTATTCCTCCCATTATATTTCAATAGGAGGATTACCTCCTCTTACACTTAAGATTCTGACCGCAATGATGAGCTGAGAATGTAAAAGGAGGCATCCTTCCCATTCACTTCAATGATAGTGAAGCTGTCAATTACACTTCCAGCCTTGACCACCGATGAGTACATCCGGTCCCAGTGCACTAACAGTGAGCCAGACTATCAAGTAATTGGCAGGAATACAAAGCCCTGCCGATCATATATTGATGCCCTCTGTGTTTTCCCATCCGTAGGCATCTAGGAGTGCCACCGATTGAGAAAATGGAGGTCCCTCAGCGCATTTCACAGGATTGTTCTGCCAACGGCTTGTTCCCCCAGCTGCACCATAGATATAAGTGTTCGACTTGGCCAAGCATTCGTGTGGTTAGGGAGGTGAATGGCAGCCCGTCAGTACTACTGGCAGCTTATCTCCAGGTGAACAATATGATTGGGCATTGAAATTCAACAGCTCTATTCCCGCTCTCCTCCTACATCATCTGTCGGGGGAAAGCTGAGCCGCCGCCATACACATTAAAGAGAGTTGGCTGGCCTAGCCAAATGCTGTCCGCCTCAGGAAGCATTGTCTTAAGAACTGTTAGCTATTGACTACATGGATTTTGCTGAGAAGCCACACATATGGCTAGTATTGGTATGCAAAAGGTGTAAAGCTGCAAATACAGCAGATAGAAAGTCTTTTAGACTATTGGTCTGAACTCTGACTTATGAAAACAGACTGAGATGCAGACCAACCATACTGGTTAACATCAATACCTGAAGTTATGATCATTTTGATGGCTGAATCCCAGTCATGTTCCAAAATTAATGAAGTGTCTTCCAACAAGACTGAAGGCTATTCTATCCTGGGAAACTGACCCCTTGAAGGGAGGCTCTAGTTCTCTGTTGTGCCGCCTTTAGCTTAGTTACAAGATGTGATACCGGCGGGCATGGATGCTCTAGTACCCTGTTATATCGCCTCCAACTTAGATACAAGATGTGATACCAGCGGGCATGGATGCTGTAGGTGTCCCAGATGGTCCTATACATGTTCTGTTGGTGATAAATCTGGTGACTGGGCGGCCACAGAAGTGTGACAATGTTGTGGGGACATTCCTGTGACCCCCCCCCCCCCTTGTGTGTGCAGCCAAGCATTATCCTGCTGGAAGCCTCTTGGAAGCCGCCATGTGAGGAACACATGTGGCTGCAGGATGTCCTGAACATATAGCTGAGCTATCATTGTCCCTCGTACTACTACTACTAGTGGTCTTTCGAGAGCATCCTGAGCCCGGTCACCTTGTGTGCCCTCACACATCCATTGTTCTCAAAGCCTCCTAACAGTCTGGTCAGACATTCCTCTCTACTGATGGTCTGTCTGGGGTCCTGAGCCCGGTCACCTTGTGTGCCCTCACGCATCGGCTGGTCCCAACACCTCCTACCAGTCTGGTCAGAACGGCCGGTGGGGGACAATTCATCGATACGACCATTCAGCTTCTCACATCCCAATAATGCGCCCCTCTCAGACTCTGGTAACTGGGTGACATCTCTTCTCTGCGTCGTAGAGGCGTCTAGTGCTCAACAAGCTCTACACAACTGGAAGAAGAGGTCACTACACACAAGGGCCTTTTATAGGCCAAGGGGGGAACCACTTTTAGGACCGTTCATCTAATCACCACAACTCTCATCATTTATATCTGCCTGAGATGGAACTGCATGCCAAGTTTTACAGCAAAACGACAACTTCTTCTGGGTGCTTGATTTTGTTTTGACAAAGAGTGTATATTGTGGGAAGTGTAACATGGCAGTGTCCTTCCCATGGCTGTATTGATTTGCCCTTCAGCTGTTTGCAGTGCATAGAGAACCCAGGGCCTTGTTGTTGATTATCTCTACACAATGTCTCTGTGAGCATTATTGACCCATTGCAGCTTACTGCCTGTGGCTCTTGATTTTTCACACCGTCTCCATGACACTCATAATAAAACATACTATGTTATTGCTCCTTTACTCTGGAAGTCATCTTGTACAGCCGGAAAACGACTGAAACGCTTTCTGGAATACATTTATTGTTCGCTCGCGGTTCTGAGCACTGCAGAAATTTTGTGCTCTTTTTTATCTATTTTTTTTTTTACTTAGGTGCTGTTATTCCTTTCAACTGAATAGTTCTCCTTTTTATGTTTCTGCGACCTTCTCTGGGTTGTGAAATGTGCACAAAAAGAGAACAACTGCAAAATAGAACTGTATGAAAGCATACGTATTATTAGTCACTTCCTGCGTTATAAACTGAATGGCACACCGGCTTTCTCACGATTGGAGTTTCCCTTTATGGAAATCAGACCCGTGACCTTGGACTGCAGCATAAAATCAGTTATTTCATATTACGTCACTTATAGCAGTCATGTGAACAGTTTTGTGTCCGGACATTAGCTGAAGTGGCTCTGTCCCTCTATCTCAGCAGTAAATCACAGTACCATGTACAATTTATTAGATCTGTAACCCCAGAGTGCAGCATAAAATTATGTCACAAGTTTTCTATGGATCAGTTTCAGTATGAATCCAAATTAGATGGGAAAATCCAGCGATCTGAGCGACTTGCAACGTGGCCTGGTCATCAATGTAGACTAACTGACCAGGATTTTGCTGCCAACCTTGTGGAATTTTTTTCCTAGAGAGTATATCAAGATTGGCGTGCTTGAGAAAAACCGTCCAGCAAAAGGGGATCCTGTGGACAGAAACAACTAGTCACTGAAAGGGATCAGAGGAGGATGCCAGGAATCATTCTGTGCATTTAGGAGCAGCCGAGTACAATGCTATTGGTCCACCAAATGTGTCCAAAGGCACAACTCATTGTTCCTTAGTACAGATGGACCATAACAGCAGATGAGAAACAGAACATTCCCAGGAAGATCGTTCATCCATTGCCCGATGTCATTGAACATGAACTGGCCAATGTGAATGACTGTAAAAGCCATTATGGGCTAAAGTGTGTCTAACTGCATCTGCAAATCGATTGCTCATCAGACGATCGTTCGTTCAATGCTCGTTCAACCATCACCCTACCTCATTAGTATTCTTGTCCTTTTCCAACCCTATGGGACCAACATCTCCTCTCAGTGCCTGCGCACCGCATGCACATGCTTGGATACAACCCACTTACCCTAAACAAGTGGGACTTTTCTCATAGGGACAGTTTAAAGATATACAATGTCCAAACACTATTGAACACATCAGATTACATCCCCGTCATGGTATTACTAGCCTGCCTGAGTCTGTCAGAAATGTAATACACAATCAATAACTCAATAACTTGTTACCTCAAGTCCCACAGAAGGCCATAATGTAGAACTTCCAAGACGGCATGTGCTACCATGTGAATATCCTTCTCTTCAACATCTCACTAATTTCCACATCATTACCTCAATGATCAATCGGTTCTTGTTTTTCTTCTGCAAAAAGAATGGGATGTTCTAGTCAACGGCTCCCTTCCTGAGTTCACAGATAAGTGCATGCTCTGCTGGTTCTTGATGAGCTCGTCTGATCAGTTTAGATGTACATGGCTCTTGGAGCTACTATGGAACATACAGATTTCCTGCTTGACTTGTTTAAGTGTTTTTTTTAATAGATGTCACCTAGTTTTCCTAGTGCTACCTAATAATCTGCTCACCGCTTCACTACATAATTAGGCAATTCTGGAAAAGTTGGGTAACTCCATAACGCAATGCTGTAACGGCAGCTATATACGCTAAATGGCGATTTTATGAGAAACACTGGCTTTTCACACTTGGAACGTTGCTATTTGGAAATCTGAGCCGTGACCCCGAACTGCAGCATAAAAATACGTAACAAGTTTTTGTGGATCAGTTTCAAAGTGAATCCACATTAAATCTAGCGATCTGAGCGACTTCCAACGAGGCCTGGTCATCGGTGCTAGACTAGCCGGGGCCGGGATGTCACTGCCAATTTGTGGGGTTTTCTCATGCAGCGGAATGGAGAGTATATCAAGCATGGTGTTATCTAGGAAAACCATTCAGTGAAAGGGAATCCTGTGGACATAACTTGTCACTGAAAGGGGTCAAAGGAGGATGTCAGAAAGTCTTCTGATGAACTACAAATTGCAGCCGAATACAATACCGGTGCCCCAAGTATGGCCGCCTGCAGGTGGCCGGGTCGGATCCTGCTGCGAGAATTCTCGCAGCAGGACCCGACCCGACCCGAGCCCCTTCAGGGACCAGCGCGGCACTCACCTCTCATGCGGCTCCGGCTCTCCGATGTGCTGGCCAGCCGGCACATGCGCAGACCAGAGCCAGAGGCCAGGGAGTGACATTTCTGTGCGGGGCTCTGCAAGCCCCACACAGAAATCGAGCAAGCCGCGATTCGTTTTCCGCGCGTGATTTCACGCGGCCAAATCGCGGCCGTCTGCCTAGGATTGGGTTTCTGACGCAATCCTTTGGCAGCTTCCACGGGCGGAAATTCTGTGGGAAATCCCGCCGTGGAATTTCCACCTGTGTGCCTATCATGTCTAAAGAACGCACAACTCGTCATTCCTTAGCACGGATGGGCTATAACAGCAGGTGACCAGTTCTAGCGCCATTGTGTCTAAGAGAAGCAGAAAGATGAGACTCCAGTGGGCAAAAGTGGGGAAGGGGGGAAGGGGGCAGATTTCAGTTTGTCTCTGTTTTGAGAGACTATTTTTTTCCAAGCTTCTATTGCTAACAGTGAAATAATTTGGTCTTTTTGTCCCCTCGAGACTCATTGTGAAAACTTTTCATCCAAACCTTCTACCCTGGCAACTTGTTGAATAGATTTTGATGAATATTATTGATTATTTCACTGGCTTTCACTCACTCTCAGTGGCAGGCCTTGATATACGGACAGGGCTGCCTTCCAGCAAAAAGACGACTCCATCTTGGTAATGGACTGGTATTTGATAACAATAATTGATGTTTCACAAGTGAATTGGAAAGTTGTTGCTTGTGTCCTAGATATTGAATTGGCTTCTATCAAAATAGACACCAGTTTTTTATAAACTTTGTGGGAAAGAAAATTAGAAGTTTATATGGTTGCTGCTTCTTTCTTCATAACACAGATCGTACGTGGTGGGTGACATTCTTTGTGTATCCGTCAATGTATAGTAGTGTTAAAGGTCACCTATCACTCATATTACATAGATGATCACATTTAGAGGAAAGTAGGTTTCTAAACCGACCTAGAAGAGGGGGTTCTTTACTGTAAGAGCAGTGAGACTATGGAACTCTCTGCTTGAGGATGTGGTGATGGAGAACTCACTAGAAGACTACAAGAGGGGCCTGGATGCCTTTCTTGGAAGCAACAACATTACGTGTTACAGTCACTGATTACTTCAGGAGAGTCGGTGATCCAGAGATGAATAATTCTGACTTGGTTGATTTGGTGTTTGGGAGGAAATTCTTTCCCTTAGATGAAGAAAGTTAGCCGGGATATTTTTTCCTTCCCCAATATTGCAGGTTAATAGCCTGATGTTAAATTACACAGATACTGTACATTCATTTTGAAGAGCCAAGTCACTGTGTACATACATTACTTATCCTGTACTGATCTTGAGTTACATCCTATATTATACTCCAGAGCTGCACTCACTATTCAGCTGGTAGAGTCACTGTGTACATACATTACTTATCCTGTACTGATCCTGAGTTACATCCTGTATTATACTCCAGAGCTGCACTCACTATTCTGCTGGTGGAGTCACTGTGTACATATATTACTTATCCTGTACTGATCCTGAGTTACATCCAGTATTATACTCCAGAGCTGCACTCACTATTCTGCTAGTGGAGTCACTGTGTACATACATTACTTATCCTGTACTGATCCTGAGTTACATCCTGTATTATACTCCAGAGCTGCACTCACTATTCTGCTGGTGAAGTCGCTGTGTACATACATTACTTATCCTGTACTGATCCTGAGTTACATTCTGTATTATACTCCAGAGCTACGCTCACTATTGTGCTGGTGGAGTCACTGTGTACATACATTACCTATCCTGTACTGATCCTGAGTTGCATTCTGTTTTATACTTCAGTGCTGCACTCACTATTCTGCTGGTGGAGTCACTGTATACATACATTACTTATCCTGTACTGTTCCGGAGTCACATCCTGTATTATACTCCTGAGCTGCACTCACTATTCTTCCGGTACAGTTACTATGTACATACATTACTTATCCTGTACTGATCCTGAGTTACATCCTGTATTATACTTCAGTGCTGCACTCACTATTCTGCTGGTGGAGTCACTGTGTACATACATTACTTATGCTGTACTGATCCTGAGTTACATTCTATATTATACTCCAGAGCTGCACTCACTATTCTGCTGGTGGAGTCACTGTGTACATACATTACTTATGCTGTACTGATCCTGAGTTACATCCTATATTATACTCCAGAGCTGCACTCACTATTCTGCTGGTGGAGTGTGTACATACATTACTTATGCTGTACTGATCCTGAGTTACATCCTGTATTATACTCCAGAGCTGCGCTCACTATTGCGCTGGTGGAGTCACTGTGTACATACATTACTTATCCTGTACTGATCCTGAGTTACATCCTGTATTATACCCCAGAGCTGCACTCACTATTCTGCTGGTGGAGTCACTGTGTACATACATTACTTATCCTGTACTGATCCTGAGTTACATCCTGTATTATACCCCAGAGCTGCACTCACTATTCTGCTGGTGGAGTCACTGTGTACATACATTACTTATCCTGTACTGATCCTGAGTTACATCCTATATTAGGGCTCATGTCCACGGGGAAAAGAAGAATTAAAATCCGCAGCGGATTTTAACTCTTCTCCCGCGCGCGGATCCGCACCCCATAGGGATGCATTGACCACCCGCGGGTAGATAAATACCCGCGGATCGTCAATAAAAGTGATTTTAAAAAAAATGGAGCATGAAAAAATCTGGACCATGCTCCATTTTCATGCGGGTCTCCCGCGGGGACGGCTCCCGCGGGCTTCTATTGAAGCCTATGGAAGCCGTCCGGATCCGCGGGACACAAAAATCACATTTTACTTACCCGCTCCGTTTCTTCTCTTTGGCGCCGCGCCATCCTCTCTCAGCCGCGGCCGGATCATTTTGCTTCGGCCCGGCGCATGCGCGGGGCACGTCACCGACGTCATCGTGCACATCCGCCGAGCCGAAGAATGCAGATCCGGCCGCGACGAGAGAAGATGACGCCGCAGCGAAGAGAAGAAACGGAGCGGATGGGAGGTGAGTTTATTGTCATTTATTTTTCTTTTCAGCGCTCATGTCCGCGGGGCAGGAGGGACCCGCTGCAGATTCTACATGTAGAATCCGTAGCGGGCCCGATTTTCCCCGTGGACATGAGGCCTTATACTCCAGAGCTGCACTCACTATTCTGCTGGTGAAGTCGCTGTGTACATACATAACTTATCTGATCCTGAGTTCCATCCTGTATTATACTCCAGAGCTGCACTCCCTATTGTGCGGGTGGAGTCAAATATAACACTAATCCTGCACAAAATATGTATTTAAATGGGCTTTCCAGTTATAATATTATTAGCAGAGGAGGATGGGAGGGGGGTTATGAAAACTTAAAAAAATATGCCTCATAGTCACTTTTCCACTGCTCCCCACATCTTCCAGACAGTCTCTGCTTGCATTAGCTTCAGTAGTCACCTGCTTGTTTACCCATGTGACCACTTCAGCTTATAGGAGGCCCCAAAAAGGACAACATTAGTGACATCCCATAAACATATGAGGGCCTATGCATTAGCAGCCCATTGTCACTCCAGCACCGTGATTATAATAGATTCTTTTTGAGGCAAGGGGAAATTTAAAAAAAATGAGATCCTAAAACCCTGCATGTACCTTGTTGGCGCGGTCTTGAATAACGTACTTTGTTGTGTAGCGTTGGGGAATATCTGGCGCGGCTCCCTGGCATCCGCTCTTTACCTGTGTATAATTGTAGACTTCTGAGAGGGTCTGCACATATTTTATCTGGATGGATAGGCTGGAATTCCATTTTTCTTGCATCCTCTCGGCTGCGGTTGCTACGGTAACATCCGTGCATAGTGATGAGGTGTTACTTGATAAAGTGGATCTGTCATGCACCTTTGAAAAATCTAACATTAGAGTTTATCTGAGTAAAGCCCTGCCTGCAACCAACTGCATCAAGTCAGCATTCAGTGACGACTGGTGGGGAATGGGTTAACAAAGAGAAGCTCCAAAAATACGGCACAAAGGTCCTTGTATCACAAACCCACCCTAGTAGTGAATTCATAGTTAATAGAGGGGGGTCCTCTGCTTAGGATCCTTATCTCTTGGCTGTAGTGGAGAGCGGTTATAAAGAGCTTCTCTTGCCCTGGAGGACTGTCTGGTATTATACAGAAAACCCAATAGTATGAATGGACACTGTGTAATACTTCATTTTTCCTGTGGGGGTGCTGCAGGGAAATTAATGGCTTTTATTGCTAAGTCTCCCCACAGATTAGAACTGATTGTGGGGGTCCCATCAGGAAGGCACTCTGTGATTAGTAAAGGGACCTCCCTAACAGGTGGGGATTGTCAGAAGGGGAGAGCCCCTTTAATACTTTATATTTTATATTCAAAACGCAACAATTTTCTGTTGCAAATTGTGCTAGAAATCTGCCTTAGATGCTTTATGCCGCATTTAGTATTTGTGTTTTTAGAAAAAAAGTGGGAGATTTAATAAGTTTGACATTTCCTTCGCCGGGCTTAGTATGATTTAGTATGAATGTATGCCTGGTTCTAAGCTAGTGTACTTTTCTGGTGTAATTTGTGGCAGTTTTTGGCGTAAATTATACATCTGTTGGTCTGCGACAGCCATGCCCACCCCCCTCCCGACAAGCCCCGCTATTTTTTTAAAAAGTGGCAAGAATGGCACAGCAGAAGGTAGAAATGTTGCTAAATTCTTGCACAAAAATGAGTGACTTTTCTATGTCAGTAGTAAATGTGCCCCAAAATGTATACTGTGGACTCGCACAGCCCGGTCATATGCCAGAAGGACGCTCCTATTTACTTTTCAGTTTGTCTTTTGTTGGAGTGTGGTGGGATAGCGGAGCACCCAGAGGAAAGTCACAAGGAGGCTGATGGAACATACAACCCTTATACAGACACTAGTCATTATTAGGACATTATAGTAGCAGTGTTTCTGGTGGCACATCACACTCACAGTAGCTTGATTACCACACATCACACACACACACAGCTTGGCTCCTCCCACAACAGTCACATCACCACAGATCCTTCAGCCCACCAGATCTCTGTGGTGGTGGTAGGTCAGTGTGTTCTGTCAGGACTGCTGAGTTGTGAAGGAAATTAAAGTACCAGTGTTTCTGGTGGCACAATGCACCACACAGATCTGCTACATGGTACATGCACACACACGGCTCTACTACACCCCACACATTACACACACTGCTCAGCTCCTCCCACAACAGTGACATCACCACAGGTCCTTTAGCCCACCGGATCTCTTTTGTTGTCTTCTGTCAGGACTGTTGAGTTGTGGCTGAGATAATAACAGCTTAATTGTATTCTCAGTGTGTTATTTTTGTCCTCTTTTCCAAGAGCCCTAACTGTGTTCTTCTGTCGGTCAGACTCTGTGTTTTATATATGTTGTAGGACCTTTGATGGTGTCACCAGGGGGTGGAGTGAAGGTGTTGCCCCAGGGGTGGAGCAATGACATCAACAGTGGGGGAGCATGAGAAGCACTCACTCACATACTACAGACAAGTGGTCGATAATAGTTTGATTGCACTTAGTTAGATTTGAGCGCATGACACCGAATTTGCAACTGTGCTGTAATTTCCATAGGATCACAGCCTGGTTTCCACTTTTCTGGCACCCGGAATCGACATTTAACATAAATGACCCCCATGTGTGCACTTGAGCAAACTCCAACTCCCATCGTACTCTGACGGCCCACGCCTATCTGGGCACAATGGGATTGTAGTTCCACCTCGGCTGGCGCACAGGTTGCACGTGATATTTCCTTGCCGTCGCAGATACGCCACATCTAGTCTTCCTTCATTCCAGGACTGTGTTTAGCAGGGAACCACTATTGTGTTAGCCATAAATGCTGATCGGTCGCCGTGGGTTACTGAGCCATACGAGTAAGTATTCCGCGTTCTCCGCGGCGATACATGGCACTCTAATCTCGTCGAGATTTACCTAATAATTGTGAAGAAAGCAAATTAGCCGCTGGATGTCACTAGCATGCAGATCCTGCTTGTTTAGGATGTTTGCATAACAATTATTGATCCCGTCTTGATTTAGTGCTCACCAAGCAAACGTCAGAAACCGCCTCCTGTTTCAATTTGCGCTCCACATACAAAGGTTTTTTTTTCAGCTATTTCTCTGTTGTATCTATGGAAAATTAGTGACAGGCAGTATAGACACCATTACAGCCCCCACGTGGCGACTGCCTGCCTTTACGGGGCAGTTCCTCTCTTCGTAACCAGACAGATGTGTCTATTAGGTGTCCGACTGTCACCCAGCTTGCCCAAAAAGGGACATTATGAAGCAACGGCTAAGCAGAATGTCTACAGTGGCTCCCTCTATAGTTAGTCGTGGTATATAACCAAAGCGTGCCATCACTTACTGATTAATGGTGGTGGCCAGAATACCCCACCGATCTTCTGTTCCAGCCGTCTGCTTTACAGCGAACTGCAGCATAGCGACAATTACTGTGCGATTTAATTGGAAGATTGCCATAGATTCCACTCGGTGAGGAAAGGGTTTGGCCCCTGCGGACAGGAAGCTTCTTGTAGTTCCTGCAAACTAGATGGAGGTGCTGACATGTTCTGACCAGCCAACAGGAAGGGGTCATCGATTCATGCTGCTCGTGACAAATTCTGACCTCCCATCAGCATGGTGCAACAGAAATCTGGATTCATCAGACCAGGGGATGTTAACTGATACAATTTTTGCACTTTTTTGTATACTGGAGTCTTGCCTTTATATTTCCATTTTCTGTATATTGTCCACACCGCTGGAGAGGAGAACACTACACAGTTGACTAGTCTAGCCCCGATGACCAGGCCTCGTTAGAAGTCGCTCAGATTGACGCATTTTCCCATCTTATGTGGATTCACACTGAAACTGATCCATGGAAAACTTGTCATGTGATTTTATGCTGCACGAATCATCAAAGGAACGGGGTTCTAATAAAGTGGCCATTCAGTGTCTAGTTATGTAATTTTCCGTCTTGAGATAATATAGGACATCACGGACCTATGCTATTAAATGCCACTGGGTGTACATACGGTAGTCACCAGTAGAAGTCACTGCCAGGCACAAATGCTGGGATTGGGACAAAAAAAAAAAATTGGTAGATGCACTCATTGTCTAGAAACAATCCCTTTTCTCTGTGTGATTGTAAAGTTGCTATAAGTAAAGGCCCATTTACATGGGACGAATGTCGGGCAAGCGATGCCCGTCACTCGTCCATGTGTGTTCTCGCTCCTGTGCTGTTACACAGGAGCGAGTATCGCTGGCTCGCTCATAGAGCAGCCAGCAGGAGGCCATGACTGCAGGAAGAGATTTCTCTCCTCGCTCTCCCCCATCCCTCTCCATTCACTTAACACAGCGGGCGTTCAGTACTGAATGGCTTCTATTTACACTCATTGGTCAGGATTTTATGCAGCCCAAATGATGGACGATGATCTGAACACAAGATGTGATACGGGCGGGCATGGAGACATACAGGTTCCATGTAGTATACCGCGGCATATTGCTCCACATTTGCTGTAACTAGATCATGAAAACTCGTAGGCTGTGGAAGTTGGCATCCCAGATGGTCCCATACAGGTTCTATTGGTGATACATCTGGTGACCGGGCAGCCACGGAGGTGTGACAATGTTGTGGGGACCACGAATTCCGCAATATATTTCTGTTCATGTGAGACCAGGCCAACTCTGATAACTAGGTGAAATCTCTTCTCAGCGTCATAGAGGCGTCTAGTGGTCAACAAGCTCCACACAAGCGGAGGAGAGGTCACTACGCACAAGGAGCCTCCGAGAGACTCTTATAGGCCAAGGATGGAAAACCACTATTGGTACCTCAGGTGACAAGACTGTTCATCTAATCACCACAACTCTCATCATTGGCATATCTGACTGAGATGTAACTACAGGATGAGTTTTACAGCAAAACGACAACTTCTCCTAGCTGCTTTATTTTAATTTTTTTTCTTTTTTTTACAGAGAGTGTAGATAGATGCATAGATAGAGAGAAATGAGAGATAGAGATATATGATAGATAGATAGATGAGATACTGTGTTTCCCTGAAAATAAGACACTGTCTTATATTAACTTTTGCCTAAAAAAACTTGAATGGCTGTAATTGGTTAATCGAGCGCTGGCTTTTATTGGCTGACGTGGAGCTCAATTAACCAATCAGAGCATTAGCTTGCTGGAGGCGAGGTATTCAAGCCCCGCTACCAGGAAGAACTGCTCTGTCGGCGTGCAGGAGCATATGGAAGCCTGCAGCAGTGCCGCAACCCAGCGTGTGGGACTTGAATGCCGGCTGCTTGGTGAGTATTGTGTTTTGGGGTTTTTTACATGTAGTGTAGCTAGGGCTTATTATTGGGGAAACACGATAGATAGAGATGAGATAGATATGGGATACATAGATAGATAGATATGAGATACAGAGATATTAGATAGATAGATAGGTATATAGGTAGGTAGATAGGTAGGTAGATAGATAGGTAGGTAGATAGGTAGATAGATATGAGATAGGTAGATAGATATGAGATAGGTAGATAGATATGGGATAGGTAGATAGATATGGGATAGATAGATAGATATGGGATAGGTAGATAGATAGATATGGGATAGGTAGATAGATATGGGATAGATAGATAGATAGATATGGGATAGATAGATAGATATGGGATAGATAGATAGATATGGGATAGATAGATAGATATGGGATAGATAGATATAGATACATATGGGATAGATAAATATAGATACATATGAGATAGATATATAGATACATATGAGATAGATATAGATAAATATGAGATAGATAGATAAATAGATATGAGAGAGATAGATATGATATAGATATGAGATGCATAGATAGATGGATATGAGAGAGATATGAGATAGATAGATATGAGAGAGAGATAGATATGAGAGAGAGATAGATATGAGAGAGAGATGGATATGAGAGAGATGGATATGAGAGAGATGGATATGAGAGAGATGGATATGAGAGAGATGGATATGAGAGAGATGGATATGAGAGAGATGGATATGAGAGAGATGGATATGAGAGAGATGGATATGAGAGAGATGGATATGAGAGAGATGGATATGAGAGAGATGGATATGAGAGAGATGGATATGAGAGAGATGGATATGAGAGAGATGGATATGAGAGAGATGGATATGAGAGAGATGGATATGAGAGAGATGGATATGAGAGAGATGGATATGAGAGAGATGGATATGAGAGAGATGGATCGATACGGGATGGATCGATACGGGATGGATCGATACGGGATGGATCGATACGGGATGGATCGATACGGGATGGATCGATACGGGATGGATCGATACGGGATGGATCGATACGGGATGGATCGATACGGGATGGATCGATACGGGATGGATCGATACGGGATGGATCGATACGGGATGGATCGATACGGGATGGATCGATACGGGATGGATCGATACGGGATGGATCGATACGGGATGGATCGATACGGGATGGATCGATACGGGATGGATCGATACGGGATGGATCGATAGATATGAGATGGATAGATGGATGGATAGATATGAGATGGATAGATGGATGGATAGATATGAGATGGATAGATGGATGGATAGATATGAGATGGATAGATGGATGGATAGATATGAGATGGATAGATGGATGGATAGATATGAGATGGATAGATAGATGGATAGATATGAGATGGATAGATAGATGGATATGAGATAGATAGATGGATATGAGATAGATGGATATGAGATAGATAGATGGATATGAGATAGATAGATAGATATGAGATAGATAGATAGATATGAGATAGATAGATAGATATGAGATAGATAGATAGATAGATATGAGATAGATAGATAGATAGATATGAGATAGATAGATAGATATGAGATAGATAGATAGATATGAGATAGATAGATAGATAGATAGATAGATAGATATGAGATAGATAGATAGATATGAGATAGATATGAGATAGATAGATAGATATGAGATAGATAGATAGATAGATATGAGATAGATAGATAGATAGATATGAGATAGATAGATAGATAGATATGAGAGATTGAGAGATAGATATGAGATAGATAGATATGAGATAGATAGATAGATATGAGATAGATAGATAGATAGATATGAGATAGATAGATAGATAGATATGAGATAGCTAGATAGATATGAGATAGATAGATAGATATGAGATAGATAGATAGATAGATAGATAGATAGATAGATAGATAGATAGATAGATATGAGATAGATAGATAGATATGAGATAGATATGAGATAGATATGAGATAGATATGAGATAGATAGCTAGATAGATATGAGATAGATAGATAGATAGATATGAGATAGATAGATAGATAGATATGAGATAGATAGATAGATAGATATGAGAGATTGAGAGATAGATATGAGATAGATAGATATGAGATAGATAGATATGAGATAGATAGATATGAGATAGATAGATATGAGATAGATAGGTATGAGATAGATAGATATGAGAGAGATAGATAGATATGAGATAGAGAGATAGATAGATATGAGAGAGATAGATAGATATGAGAGAGATAGATAGATATGAGAGAGATAGATAGATATGAGAGAGATAGATAGATATGAGAGAGATAGATAGATAGATATGAGAGAGATAGATAGATATGAGAGATAGATAGATAGATAGATATGAGAGATAGATAGATAGATATGAGAGATAGATAGATAGATATGAGATAGATAGATAGATATGAGATAGATAGATAGATATGAGATAGATAGATAGATAGATATGAGATAGATATGAGATAGATAGATAGATATGAGATAGATAGATAGATAGATAGATATGAGATAGATATGAGATAGATAGATATGAGATAGATATGAGATAGATAGATATGAGATAGATAGATGTGAGATAGATAGATATGAGATAGATAGATATGAGATAGATAGATATGAGATAGATAGATAGATATGAGATAGATAGATAGATATGAGATAGATAGATATGAGATAGATAGATAGATATGAGATAGATATGAGATAGATATGAGATAGATATGAGATAGATATGAGATAGATATGAGATAGATATGAGATAGATATGAGATAGATAGATATGAGATAGATAGATAGATATGAGATAGATAGATAGATAGATATGAGATAGATAGATAGATAGATAGATAGATATGAGATAGATAGATAGATAGATAGATATGAGATAGATAGATAGATATGAGATAGATAGATATGAGATAGATAGATAGATATGAGATAGATAGATGGATAGATATGAGATGGATAGATATGAGATGGATAGATATGAGATGGATAGATGGATAGATATGAGAGATAGATGGATAGATATGAGAGATAGATGGATAGATATGAGACAGTAGATATAGATAAATAGAGAGAAATGTAAAAAAAAAAGCATGGCGTTCCACGACATCTTCCGTTATATACTTTTAAATCTGCTGCCCTCGAACCTAGAGGAACATTGCAGTCCATGTTTGAGCCATAAGCCAGACATACAGCCCAGTATGCAGTACAGGAGGCGCAGCATTATTCTCCTGATGCAAGAGAAGAAGTCTCAGTGCAGACACTACCTGATCTCCACAGAATACGAGGCCGGCTGACACTTCCCCTT